>NW_027288250.1:0-87944 GCF_047511675.1 Marmota flaviventris
CCTAACATTAACACTAGACCTAACACTAGCTCTAACCCTAGGCATTACCCTAACTCTAATCCTAACCCTAATAATACCCCTATCCCTAACACTAACAGAAACCCTAAACCAGAAAATATACCTAACCCTAGACTTAACCCTAAACCTAAACCTTGAAATAGCCTTAACCCTAACTCATACCCTAACTTTTACCTTAAAACCAACACTAAACCTAGCCCTAAAACTAAACTTAAACCTAAACCTAACCTTAGCCATAAAGCTAACCTTACATCTAACCCAATTTATTACCCTAAACCTAATCTTAACCCTAATGAAAACCTATCCCTAACCCTAAACCTAACCCTGACCATAACACTAAACCTAACCCTCGTCCTAGACCTAACCCTAGCTCAAAACCTAATGTTGACCCTAAATATAACCCTAACCATAACCTAAGCTAGGGTTACTAGCCCTAACCCAAAACCTAACCTAACTCTAGCACTAATCCTAACCTAACCCTAGCCCTAACCATAGCTCTAACCCTATATATTATCCTTATGATAACCCTAATCCTAAAGCTGACCCTAGGTTTAACCCTAACCCTTTTGCTAAACCTAAAGCTCTCCATTGCCCTAAACGTACCCTGAAACCTATACCTAACCCAATCAATTACCCTAAACCTAAACCTAATGCTCATTTGAGTCCTATCCCTAAACCTTAACCTAAAACAAACCCTAACCCTGATCCTGACCCTAAAAATACACCTAGCTCTAAACCTGACCCTTACCCTAAGCCTAACACTTACACTAGACTTAGACACAAACCTAACCCTAAATCTACCCCAAATTGTAACACTAGACCTGACATTAGCCCTAGCCCTAATTCTAGACATAACCCTACAACAAACCCTAGCCCTCATCCTAGCTTTAAAATAGCCTTAGTCACAACCATAACCCTAACCCTAGCCCCATCCCTAATTCTAACCCTCATCCTACCTCTAAACCTAGCTATAACACCATAGCTTACACTAAAATTAACTATAACACTATCCCTAACACTAGGCCTAAGCTGAACACTAACCCTACCCCTAATCTTAGCTGTAACCTAGCCCTATCCCTAAAACTAACCAAAACCCTAGGCCTAAGACTAACTCTAATTCTCACCCTAGCCCTAGCCCTAGTTCTAAACCTATCTGTTACTGTAACCATAACCCTAGCCCTAACTTTTGCCCTATAGTTAGACCTAGCACTAATCCTAGATCGATCACTAAATCCAAATCGAACCCTACCCCAAAGCCTAAGCCTAAAACTAAAACTAGCACAAAACCTAAACCTAGGACTAAAACAAAAATGAGTAACAGCCTTAACCCTAAACCTTAACTTAAACCAAACCCTAACACTACACCTAGATATAACCCTAGCCCTACTTCAAGTCTGAACCCTAACTTTAAAACTTAACCTGACCCTGACTCATATCTGAACACTGACCCTAGCTTTAAAGAACACCCTAAACTTAAAGCAAATCCCAAAAGTAACACTAGCCCAAATTCAAGTCATAATCCTAACTTTAAATCTAACCCTGACCCTGACTGATATCCTAACAGTCACCCTAGCTCTGAACACAGCCCTCACCTTAAACCGAACACTAACAGTAACCCTAGCCCTTAATTGAGTCCTAACCCTAACCCTAAAACTAACCCTGATGCTGACTCATATCCTACCAATAATCCTAGATCTAAATATTACCCTAACCTTAAACCTAAACCTAATACTAGACTTACCCCTAACCCTAACCCTAAAACTAACCCTAATTTTACCCTGGCTCTTACATTAGCCAATGCCCAAATCTAGCCCTAATCCTAACAGAAAAAATAGTCCTAATCTGACCTCTAAATCTATATTTTACTCTATCCTTAACCCTAACCCTATATGTAGCATTAACCCTAGCTCTAAGGCTATCCCTTGACCTAAGAAAAACCCTAAACCTAATGGTAACCCTAGATCTATCTCTAAACCTTAGGCTAACCAAAACCCTAAGCCTGTTAATAGTCCTAATCCTAGCTCTCATTCTAGCTCTAACCCTATCCCAAACCCTAACGGTAACCCTGACCCTTATTCTGACCCTAAAACTAACCCTAGGTCTAAAACTGACCCTAAACCTAGACCAAACCATAACACTAGCCCTAGACCTAAACCAAACCCTAAATCTAGCCTTATTTCTAGCCCTAGACCTAAACATAAACCTAGCTGTATCCCTAACAATAATCCTTAACCTAACTTAAACACTAACCCTAACCCAAGACCTAAACATAGTCCTAATTCTGGCTGTAACCCTAACACTAACTCTAACGCAAACACTGACCCTGCCTTTAGAGTAAACCTATCTCTAAATCTGACCCTATCCAAAAATCTAAACCTAACACTAGACCTAGCCATAACCCTAACCCTATCACTAGCCCTCGAAATAAACCTAGCTCTTACATTACCCATAGCCCTAACAATAGGCCTAAAGCTAACACAAAACCTAGAGCTAATCCTAGGCCTAAATCAAGCCTTAAGCATAACCCTAACCCAAACCCTAGCCCTAACCCTAACCTAACCCTCGCCTTAGTCCTAATCCTAGCTCAAAGCCTAAACATTACTCTAAACATAAACCTACACCTATCCCTCAATCTAAACCTAACCCTACCCTAATCCTAACCTTAACCCTAGCCCGAAACCTAGCTCTCAACCTACCCATTACTCTAAACCTAAACATAAACATATTCATAATCCTAGGCTTAATGCTAAACCTAAACCTAACTGGAAAACTAACTCTAGACCTAACCTTAAACCTCACACTTGCCATAGATCTAAACCTAGCTCAAACCCTAACCCTTACTATAAACCTAAACATAACCATAGCCCTAACTCTAAGCCTAAACCTCAATCTAACGTTAAACATAGCCCTAAATCTACATCTAATTGTAAACATTACCCTAAACCTAACCCTATCCCTAATGATGTCACTAGCCATAATCCTAACCTTAACCCTATGAGTACTATAATCTTATCCCTAGAAGTAACCCTAAACCTAACCCTCACCCTAGCCCTAACCCTAGCTCAAAACCTAACCCTTATGCTAAATATAAACCTAAGCCTAACCCTAGTTTTAACCCTAACACTAATTCAAGATCTATTTCTAACCATAAATCTAGCCCTAAAATTAGCTCTAATCCTATCCATTATACTAATCATAACCCTTATCCTAATGTGAACCCTAGGCCTAACCTTAACCCTATCCCTAACCCTAACCCTATCAATTACCCTAAACCTAATGTAAACTCTAAACAAAACCCTATCATTACCCTAACCCACACCCTAGTGCTAATTCAAGCCCTAAACCTAAGCCCTAACCTCAAGCAAACTCTAACACTGACTCTGACCCTAATAAATCTCCTAACTCTAAAGCTGACTTTTACAATAAGCCTAACACTTACAGTAGACTCAGCCATAACCCTAATCCTAAAACTATCCCTAACCGTAAGCTTAGACCTGACATTAGCCATAGCCCTAATTCTAGCCCTAAAACTAACACAAAACCCAGCCTTTATCCTAGCCCTAAACCTAGTCTTAAGCCTAATCCTAAACCTAACATTAAGCCTAACCTCCAAACTAACCCTAGCCCTAATCTTAGCCCTAATTTAGTCCTATTCCTAAACCTAGCCCTAACCCTAGCCTTAAGACTAACCCTAATTTTACCCTGGCTCTTACATTAGCCAATGCCCAAATCTAGCCCTAACCCTAACAGAAAAAAATAGCCCTAATCTGACCTCTAAATCTATATTTTACTCTATCCTTAACCCTAACCCTATATGTAGCATTAACCCTAGCTCTAAGGCTATCCCTTGACCTAAGAAAAACCCTAAACCTAATGGTAACCCTAGATCTATCTAACTCCCACCATAACCCCATTCCTAGTTCTAACCCTATTCCTTACTGGAACCCTAATCCTTGCCCTAATGCTAGCCCTAACCCAAGACCTATCATTAGCTCTAGCCCTAACCTAAATCTTATTTTAACTCTAAATCAAACCCTAACCCTAAGCCTAACCCTAAGCCTAACCCTAACCCTAACTCTAAATCTAACTTTAACCCTAGCCCCAAAACAAAACCGAGCCATAGCCCTAACCCTTAACCTAAATCAAACCCTAACCCAAACTTAACCTTAGCTCTAATTCTAGTTTTAAGCTGAAAAGTAGAACTAACACTGACCCTGACTCTGACCATAATACTAACCCAAGTCTAAACATCACCCTAACCCTAACCCTAAACTTAACACTAGAACTACCACTAACCCTAACCCTAAATTTAACCCTAATTTTTACCCTGGTACTTACATTAGCCTTAACACTAACCCTAGAACTAACTTACCTACAAACATAGCCCTAATCAAGCCCTAACCTGAGTTTTAACCCTAACCCTAATCCTAATCCTAGCCCTAATCAAAATCATAATCTTAGCCCGAATCCTAGCTCTAACCCTATCTATTTCTTAACCATACCCTAGGCCTAAACCTAAAGCTATCACTAATCCTAAACCTATGCATTATTTTAAACCACACCTAACCCTAAACCTCACCCTATCATTACCCTAACACTAACCATAACACTAATTTAAGCTGAACATTAAACCTTAACACACACCCTAGCTCTAAACACCACCCTAACCCTAAACTGAACCCTTATATTAACCTTAGACTTAATTCAAATCCTAACCCTAATCCAAAAAGTAAACCTGACACTGACTATTAACCTAACACTAACACAGCTCTAAATTTCACCCTAACCTTAAACCTAATCCTAACACTAGAGGTTTAACCCCTAATTACAACACTGAAACTAACCCTAAAAACTATAATTCTTACTTTTGCCATTGCTCTAACCCTAGACTTAACCCTAACACAAAAACTAGCCCTGATTCAAGCACTAAACCTAGCTTTAACACCAACCCTCGCCCTAATCCTAGATCTAACCCTATCCCTTACCCAATGCCAAATCCTAAACCTAATGCTAATCCTAATCATAATCATAACCCTAAACCTTAACCTAACCCAAACCCTAACCCTATTAATAGGGATATTAGGTTACCTATTAGTAGGTTAAGTGTTTGGATTATGTTAAGGATTAGGATTAGGATTAGGTTAGACCTAATCCTTAACCTCACCCAAACCCTAATCCTAGTACTCATTCTAGCTCTAACCATAAAACAAACCCTAACCCTAACCCTGACCCTTATACTGACCCTAACACTAATCATAGGTCTAAACCTGAACCTAACCCTAAACTGAACCCTAACACTAGCCCTGCTGGTAAATTTATACCTAAACCTAACCCTAACACTAGCCCTAGACCTAAAGCTAATCCTAATCTATCCATAACTCTATCCGTAGAACTAAAGAAAAAAATAGCCCTAGCCCTAATAATAACACTTAGCCTAAAGCCAAAAACTAACCTTTCCCCTAATCTTGACCTTGATCCCAATTCTGGCTTTCACATTAACCATAACAGAAAACTGAACACTGACCCTGACACTAACACTAACCCTAGCTCTAAACATCACCCTAACCCTATACCTAATCCTAAAACTATACTTAGGTCTAACATTAACCCTAAAACTAGCCCTAATCATAACAAAGTTCTCACATTTGCCATAGTCCTAAACTATTGCAAAACCTAGCCCTAACCCAAGCCCTACTTTAGCTTTAACCCTAAAGCTAACCATAAACCTAAACTTAGCCTGAACCCTAAACCTAGGCCTAACCCTAGACCTAACCCTTAGCATAACACTAGCCCTATCACTAGCTCAAACCCTATCCATTACCCTAATGATAACCCCAAAGCTTCTGCTGACCCTAGGCTGAAACCTAATCCTATCCTTAACCCAAAACCTATCCATTACCCTACACCTAACCAGTACTCTAAACCTAAAACTATCATTAACCTATCCCGAACCATAATGATAACTCGAGCCTTAAATCTAAACCTTAATTTAATAAAAACTCTAACTCTGACCCTACCCTAATAATACCCATAGCTCTAAACCTGAGCCTAACAAGAATCTTGCCTTTTACAATAGACCTATTTATAAATCTAACCCTAAAACTCTCCCTAACTGTAACCCTAGACCTTACTTAGCCCTAACTATAATCCTAGTCTTAATCCTAACACAAACCTTAGCCCATATTCTAGCCATAAACCTCAACTTAATTATAAACCAATCCCTAACCATAACCCTAAATCCAATCCTCACCCTAGTCCTAAAACAGGTATAATCCCATCGCTTAACCTAAACCTAACCCTGACCCTAACACTAACCCTAGCCCCAAACCTACGCCTACCCCTAACACTAACCCTAGTCCTAATCCCAGCCCTAATTTAACCCTATCCCTAACCCAACCCTAACCCTCGCCCTAAGACTAACTCAGAATCTCGCCTTAGCCTTATACCTAGTTCTAAACTTATCCCTTACCATTACCCTATACCTAGTCCTAAACTTAGCCCAAACCCTAGCCCTATCCTTACACCTAACTCAAAGCCAAATCTAAACCTAACTCTAAAACTAACCCTAAACCTAAGCCTAAACCTCACACTAACACTAGCCATAATTCTAACATTAATCCTAAAACTAGCACTAACTCTACCCCTAGCCCTAAAACAAAACCGAATTGTAACACTAACCCTAACACTTAACCTAAACCGAACCCTAACTCTACACCTAGCCCTAATCCTATCTCTAATTGTAGTCCTAACCCTAACCTGAAAACTAATTTGGACTCTGGACTCTGACCCTAATATTAAACCTAACTCTAAACATCATTGTAACCATAAACTTAACCCTAACACTAGATGTAGCCCTAACCCTGACCCTATCACTAGCTCTAATCATAGCACTACTTTGTACATTAGCCATAGCCTTAAACCTAGCCCTAACCTAACCCAAATCCTAGCCTTAATACGAGTCCTAAACCTAGTTCTTTTTTAACATATATATTTTTAGTTTTCGGTGGACACAACATCTTTATTTTATTGGTATATGGTGCTGAGGATTGAACACAGTGCCCTTCCCGTGCCATGAGAGCATGCTACTTCTGGAGGCACATTTCCAGCCTCTAAACCTAGCTTTAATCTAAACGCAAATCTAACCCTAACCCAAACAAAAGCCCTAATTCTATACATAACTCTACCCCTAATCTTAGGTCTAACCCTATCCATTACCCTAATGATAAACCATTATGCTAACCTTAGGCCTAACCCTAAACCTATACATTACACTAAACCAAACCTAAATCCTAATCCTAACCCAAACAAAACCCCCAATCCTTTACATAACCCTACCTCTAATCTTAGGTCTAACCCTATCCATTACACTAATGATAACCCTTATGCTAATCCTAGGACTAACCTAACCCTCTCCATTACACTAAACCACACCTAATCCCTAAATCTAACACTTTCATTATCTTAACACTAAACCTAATGATAATTCAAACTCTAAACCTAAACCCTAACTTAACCCAAACCCTCACCTTGATCCTACCCTAATAATAACCCTAGCTATAAAACTGACCCTTAGTATAAACCTAACCACTACACTGGACCAAGTCATAAACTAACACTAAATCTATCCCTAAATAGAACCCTAGACCTGACATTAGCCCTAGCCCTAATACTAGTCCTAACCCTAACACAAACATTAGCCCTCATCCTAGCCCTAAACCTAGCTTTAATCATAACCCTAAACCTAACCCTAACCCTAATACTAACCCTTGCCCTAGCCCTCAACCTAGCAATAACCCAATAAAATACCCTAAACGTAATCCTAATTTTAAACCTAATGCAAGGACTAAATTAACACTAACATGAGCCCTACTTTAGCCCTATCCCTAACCCTAACCCTAACCTTAACCATAGCCCTAAGACTAACTCTAACTCTCATACGATCACTATCACTAGTTCTAACCCTATCCCTTACCATAATCCCAAGCCTAACCCAAACCCTAGTCCTAACCCATGCCCTTTCCTTAGCCCTAGCCATAACTATAGATCAAAACCTAACTCGAAATCTAACCCTAACCCGAAGACTAAACCTAACCATTATACATACATTTATATTAAGACTCTGTGTCTACAGATGTTAGCTTCTATTATTATTTAGAATATAGTCATTAGTTTCATAAAAGGCATATCATTTCTGGTGGTGTATAGAGAACTGGGGGTCATGGGTAGGATGCTATGTTAAGGGGGAAATTAATGAGGGTACGTGATTAATCTAACTTAGCAACTTTGAAGGAGAACTCTAATGATAGACAGGGGGAATTTATGGTAGAAGGTATAAATTCAAACTCCTTATCTGTATTCATAAAATTACCCTATATATAAATAGTAAAAGTTAGGCGGCTGAAAGTGAGATAGAGGGAGAAAGAAAAAAGAACAAAAAATAACAAGTAAATAGAGAGAAAGAAAATAAGTGCAAATAAAGAGGTGATGAGGTGGGGCCTATGCAATTCCTCTATATTATACTATTCTAGTGATTCAGTTCTTAAAGTCCAATTTCATGGAAAGTTCTTAGATTCACATATGTTGAAGTTGTGAGGACCAGAGGGGAAGGGTAGAGGAGAATGGATAAGAAGAGCAAGAAAAGAAAACTAAAAAAAATGTCTCTCAGAACTCTGTTTTCTTTTCTTGAAGTAGGTGGAGTTGTCTATTCCTAGCTTGAGTCTCTGTGCTCAGGGTGGTGGAGGTACCCAGGATGAGAGGGCTTGAGCTACTACCTGGAGCCTTCCTACTCTTAGTCTCTGAATCGGAAACCAGGTGCCTGTACAGTTGCTGTTCCACATTGATAGCTACATCCAACAAAAAAAGCTTGTGAGAAAAATCTTGAGTTATCACAGCTGGAGGTAGGGGAGTGGGAAACTGGTTACCTGATAAGCTGCAGAACCAAACTGGTAGCCAAGCCCACTGATAGATAGCAAGTAAGATTTTGCAACATGGATTCCATCTATTACTTATGTATGGTGTTTGGTGAGGTGGGTGGTTCTGGAGTGACTTTCTGCTGTGTCCAGAGCTCCGTCTGTTGACTCTCAAGCTAAGCCTCTGTGTTCTTTGCTGCCTTCCCTCTGCACAGAGAGTGCCCATGCGGCAGAGACTGCTGGCTGTGCCCAGAGAAACTGCACAGCCGAGCCTTCCATCTGAGCTGAGAGCACCCATGTGGCCCTAGTTTTCTTCAAATTTATATGATACTTGGCAGGATTCACCTTTTTACTTAGCCTTACTATGCTCCACAGGTTTGGCCCTTCTCAGTTCAATGGTTTGCAGTCAGAAACAGTTTGTATTTTAAGGTTTCCCTTCATTGTGACTTATTGATGTGAATGAAAATTGAGCTGGAAATCAAACAGGGTGGGCAGTATGTGCTTGAAACTTTGCACAATCAGTTCTCAGTGGGCACTCTTTGGTTTCTTTCTTTTGGAGATAGAGCAAAAATGAAGCATGCAAAAACAATAAATAATGTGTCCGAGAGCCTTTAAGGAGAAAACAGAGAAACATGTATGTACTTCAATAAGTCTCCCAACAATTTGATCAGATTTCTTTGATACTGCACAGTATTCATCTTTTAGCTTGCTCCACTAGGCTCCCCAAAGTTTGCACTTCTAGGTTCAATGGTTCTCTAAACAGGTAAGTGTTAGTGTTATGGTTAGGGTTAGTGCTAGCTTTAGAGCTAGTGTTAGGGTTCGAGTTTGTTTTCTTCAAATTTCTTTGATACTGGGAAGGTTTATCTTTTACCTAGTCTTCTATGTGCCCCAGATTTGGGCCTTCTCGGTTCAATGATTCACTGTTGGGAATAGTTTGTTTTAATGTCTCACTTCATTTTGAACAATATAGATAAATGAAAATGGAGGTAGAAATCAGAAAGTCGATGCTATCTGGTTGAAATTTCACATATTCAATCAGTTGTCTGTGGGCACTCTCTGGTTTCTTCCTTGTAAAAGTAGCCATAAGCTGAAGCATGCAAAACAACTTTATCCAAGAGCACTTTAGGAGAAAACAGGGCAAAATGCATATACTGAAATACCTTCCCCAATTATTTGGTCAGGTTTCTTTGATACTGTGCAGGATTCATCTGTAAGCTTTCCCCACTAGTCTCCCCAAGTTTAAAACTTTTATGATCAAAGAATCTCTTAACAGGTTAGGCTTAGTGTTAGGTTAGAGTTAAGGCAAGTGTTAGAACTAGTGTTAGAGTTAGGATTAGTTTTTTTTCAACTTTTTGGATACTGGACAGGATTTATCTTTATCCTAACCTTAGTATGCTCCCCATGTTTGGGCCTCCTAGGTAAAAGGGTTTGATCTCAGGAGCAGTATTAATTTTCATGTTTCACTTCATTTTGCCCTATAGGGGTGAATGTTAATAGAGCTGAACTCAAACAGGGTTTGTGCTAGCTTCTTGAAACTTCACACACTCAATCAGATCTCAGTGCACATTCTCTCATTTTTTTCTTGTGGTAGTAGCCCAAAGCTTAATTATAAAGAAACAGCTTTATCTGTGAGCACTTTAGGAGCAAGCTTCAATTTTTTTGCATGGATTACTTTGATATTGTACAGGATTCATCCTTTTCCTAGTATTAGTAGAATCCCCAAGTTGGGGGTTTTAAAAGTTTGCCAGTTAACTGTGAGGAACAGTTTGAATTTTTAGGGTTCACTTCATTATGGCCTATAGGTGTGAATGCAATGGAGCTAGAAATCAACCAGGGGTGTTGCTAGCTGCATAAAACTTCATATACTCAATCAGCTCTCTATGGGCATTCTTTGCTTTTTCTGTGTGAAAGTACCTTAAGTTGAAGCATGAAAAACAATTTATCCATGAGCACAGGGAAATATGAATGTACTTCATATGAACAAATATGAAATACCTCCCCCAGTTTTTCATCAAATTTATTTGATACTGCACAAGATTCATCTCTTAAGTTGCACCACTAGGCTCCCCAAGTTTGAGGGACTTCTATGATCATAAGTACTCTAAACAGGCTAGAGTTAGGTTAGGGTTCTGTTAGATCTAGTGTTAGAGTGAGTTTTATTCAAATTCATTTGATCCTTGGCATAATTAATCTTTTCCCTAGCCTTACTATTTTCCCCAGGTTTGGGCCTTATCCCTTTAATGGTTTGCTGTCAGGAACAGTTTGTATTTTAAGGTTTCCTTCATTTTGACCTATACGGGTAAATGGAAATGGAACTTGAAATCAAACAGGGTTGGTGCTCGCTGCTTAAAACTGCACACACTGAATCAGTTCTATGTGGCTACTCTGGTTTCTTTCCTGTGAATGTTTCCCAAAGCTGAAGCATGCAAAAACATCTATATCTGAAAGTACTGTTGGAGACAACAGGGAAATATACATGTAATGAACTACCTCCCCAAATTATTTGATCAGATTTCTTTGATACTGCACAAGATTCATCTGTTAGCTTGCCCCAATAGGCTCCCTTAACTTGGGACTTCTATGATAAAAGATTCTATAAACAGATTAGGGTTAGGTTTATGGTTAGGGTAAGGGCTAGATTTAAATCTAGTCTTAGGGTTAGAGTCAGTTTTGTTCATGTATCTTTGATACTGGGCAAGATTCATCTTTTACCTAGCCTCACAATGTTCACTGGTTTGGGCCTTCTCGGTTCAATTGTTTGCTGTCAGGAACAGTTTGTATTTTAAGGTTTCACTTTATTTTGAACTATTTTGTTGAAGAGAAACGGAGCACAAAATCAAACAGGGTTGGTGCTACCTGCTTGAAACTGCACACACTCAATCAATTCTCTGTGGGAACTCTCTGGTTTGTTCCTTGTGAATGTTGCCCTCAGCTGAAACATGCACAGCAACTTTATCCCAGAGCACTTTTGGTGAAATCAAGAAATATGCATGTACTGAAACACTTCAACCAATTATTTGCTCAGATTTCTTTGATATTGTGCAGGATTTATCTGTTAGCTGTCCCCACTAGGCTCCCTTCGTTTGGGACTTCTATGATCAAAGGTTCTCTAAACAGGCTAGGGTGAGCTGTGGGGTTAGGATTAAGGATAGATCTACTGTTAGGTTTACAGTAGTTTTGTTCAAATTTGTTTGACACTAGGCAGGATTTATCTATTACCCAGCCTTACTATGTTCCTTAGGTTTGGGCAGTCTGGGTTCGCTGGTTTTCTGTAGTATTTCAGGTATTATTTTAAGGTTTCACTTCATTTTGACCTATATGGTAAATGGAAATGGAGCTGGAAATCAAAGAGGGTTTTTGCTAGCTGCTTGAAACTTCACACACTCAATCAGTTCTCTGTGAGGTCGCTCTGGTTTTATCCTTGTGAATGTATTCCAAAGATGAAGCATGCAAAAACAACATTATGCAAGGACATTTTAGGAGACAACAGGAAAATATGCATGTACTGAACTACCCCCCCCCCCAATTATTTTGTCAGATTTCTTTGATACTGGGCAAGATTTACCTATTAGCTGTCCCCAGTAGGCTCCTCATCTTGGAGACTTCTATGATCAAAGGTTCTCTAAACAGGTTAGGTTAGAGTTAGGTCTAGTTTTAGGATTAGAGTTTGTCTTGTCCAAATTTCTTTGATACTGGGTAGGATACATTTTTTCCTAGCCTTACAATGTTACCCAGATTTTGGCCTTCTCGGTTCAATTCTTTGCTGCAAGGAACAATTTGTATTTTACGTATTCACTTCATTTTGACCTACATGGGTATATGGACATGGAGCTGGAAATCAAACAAGGTTGGTGCTAACTGCTTGAAACTTCGCACACTCAATCAGTTCTCTGTGGGCACTCTCTGGTTTGTTCCTTGTGAAATTAGTAATAAGCTGTAACATGCAATACAAATTTATCTGAGAACACTTTAGGAGAAAACAGAAAAATATGCATGTGATGAAATAGCTCCTCAAATATTTTGTCATATTTCTTTGAAACTGCCAATGTTTCATCTGTAAGCTTGCCCCACTAGACTCCCCATTTTGAAACTTCTATGATCAAATTTTCTCTAAGCAGATTAGGTTTAGGGTTAGACTTAGTGTTAGGACTAGGTTTAGACCAGGTGTTAGGGTTAGAGTTAGTGTTTTTATAAATTTTTATGATACTGGGCAGGATTCACCTTTTTCCTATTTTGACTATACTCCAAATGTTTGGGCCTCCTACGTAAAAGGGTTTTCTCTCAGGAACAGTTTCAATTTTCATGTTTCTCTTCTTTTTGCCCTATAGGGGTGAATGGAAGTGAAGCTGGAAATCAAACAGGGGTTGTGCTAGCTGCTTGAAACTTCACACCTTCAGTCAGTTCTCAGTGAGCATTCTCTGGTTTGTTTTCTGTGAACTATACCTAAGCTGAAGTAGAAAGAAACAGCTTTATCTCTGAGTGCTTTAAGAGCAAGCAAAATACACATGAACTGAAAGAGCTTTGATTTTTTTTTTTTTTTTTTGGTCTGATTACTTTGATACTGTACAGATTCATGTTTTACTAAAGTTAGTAGGCTTCCCAAGTTTGGGCTTTCAATGTTCAATGGTTCAGTGTCAGGAACAGTTTGAAGTTTCAGTTTTCACTACATTATGGCCTATAGGTGTGAATGGAAATGGAGCTGGAAATCAAACAGGGTTTGTGCTAGCTGCACGAAACTTCACACACTCAATCACTTCACTGTGGGCATGCTCTGGTTTGTTCCTGATGAAAGTACCTTAAGCTGAAGCATGAAAAAACAATTTATCCAAGAGCACTTTAGAGGAAAACAGGAGAAATAGGCATGTATTGAAACACCATCCCCAATTATTGGTCAGAATTTTTGATACTGGGCAGGATTCATCTGTTACTTTTACCTACTAGGTACCCCAAGTTTGGAACTTTTATGATCAAGCTCTATAAACAGGAAAGGCTTAGTTTTAGGATTAGGGTTAGGGCCAGGGTTAGAACAAATGTTCGGTTTAGAGTTACTTTTGTTCAAATTTCTTTGATTCCGTTCAGGATTCATTTTTTTACCTAGCATTACCATGTTTCCCAGGTTGGGCCTTCTCAGTTCAAGGTCCGCTGTCAGGAACAGTTTATGTTTTAAGGTTTCACTTCATCTTGACTTCTATGGGTTAGGGTTAGGTTTAGGGCTATGCCTCGGTTTTGTTTTAGGGCTAGGGCTAGGGTTAGGATAGATTTTGAATTAGCATTAGTGTTAGCGCTAGTGTTAGGGTGAGGTGTAGGCTTGGGGTTAGGGTTAGATTTAGAGTTAGGGTTAGATCCAGGGTTAGGGTAGGGCTAGGGTTAGTGTTACGGTGAGGGATATGGTCAGAACTAGGGAAATGGCTTGGACAAGAGTTAGATTTAGATTTAGAACTAGGCTTAGGGTTAGGGTTAGATATAAAGCTAAAATAGGGCTAGGATTAGGGCTAAGGTTAGTGTTAGGGATAGGCCTAGGGTTAGGGCTAGGTTTAGGATTAGCATTGGGGTTAGGATTCAGTTTAGGGGAATGGTTGGGGTTATAGCTAGCTTTAGGGCTAGTGTGAGGGTGAGAATTAGAATTACGACTATGGTTAGTGTTTAGGTTAGGATTAAGGCTAAGTTTAGGGCTAGGGTTTCTTTTAGGTTCAGGGCTAGAACTAGGCTAGGGCTAATGTCAAGTCAAGTTATGATTAAGGATAGTTTTAGGGTTAGGTTATTGCTAGGTCTAGTGTCAGAGCTATGTTTAGGGTTTAGAGTTAGGGGTATTATTAGGGTTAGGGTCAGTGTTAGCATTTGGTTTAGGTTAAAGATTAGGTTTAGGGCTTGAATTAGTGCTAGGTTTAAGTTTAGGGTTAGGGTGATGGATTGGGTTAGGTTTAGGTTTCAGTTAAGGTTTAGGGTAATGGATGGGTTAGGTTTAGCAATAGGGTTAAGGTTAGCATTTGGCTAGGGTTATGTTTAGTGTAATGGATAGATGTAGAGCTAAGGTTATGGCTAATTTATGGTTTGAATTCAGTGTAAAATTAGAGTTAGGATTAGGGATAGGGATAGGGTTTGGTTTACAGTGTTAAGTTTAGGGCTAGGTTTATGATTAGGTTAGGGTAAAGGTTAGTGTTTGAGTTAGAGTAATTTCCAGGGCGAGGGTTAGGTTTATGTTCAGGTCTAGGGATATGTTTATGTTTAGGGTTTGGTTTAGGGTTTGGGTTATGGCTAGCGTTTTCATTACACTTAGTGTTAGTTTTAGGGTAATGGAAAATGTCAGATTAAGGGTTCAGGTTATGATTAGGGTTATGTCATGTTTTAGGGCTAGTCTTAGGATTAGATTTAGTGTAAGGATTAATGTTTCAACTAGGATCAGTGCTATGGTGAGGTTTAGGTTTATGGTTAGGTCTTGGGATATGTTTATGTTTAGGGTTAGGTTTAGTGTTAGGGATAGGGTTATGATTAGGGTTAGGGTTAGGGTTAGGGTAATTGACAGGATTAGAACTAAAGTTTGAGCTAGGATTAAGGTTAGGATAAGAGCTAGTGTTAGGGTTATGGTTTAGGATATGGTTAGAGTAATATTTAGGGTAAGGGTTTGGCTTTGAGCTAGGGTTAGGTCTAAAGCAAGTGTTAGTGTTAGGGCTAGGGTTAGGGTTTGGGTTATGCTTAGGGCTATGTTTAGGCCTAGGATTATGGCTCGGGTTTGTGTTAGGTTTAGGGCTAGGGTTAGGACTATGGTTAGGGTTAGGGCTACTGTTAGGGTTAAAATTAGGGTTAAATAGGGTTAGGGCTAGGGTTATGTTTAGGGCTAGTATTAGGGTTAGGGTTATGGCTAGGTTTAGTATTAGGACTAGGTTTTGGGTTAGGGTCAGGTTTAGATTTAGGTTAATGTTAGGGTCAGTGTCAGTGTTCCAGATAGGATTATGGTTAGGGTTAGAGCCAGTATTAGGACTAGTGTTAGGTCTATGGGTAGGGTAAGTGTTTAGTTTAGGATAAGGGTTATTGGTTAGGGCTAGAGCTAGGGTTTTATTTAGGTTTAGGGCTAGAATTATAGCTATATTTAGGATTAGTTTTGGGTCTAGGTTTAGTATTATGGTCAGGTATAAGAATAGGCTTACTGGTAGGGATAGTGTTAGGGTTTGGTTTAGGGTTAGGGTCAGGTTAGACCTAGGGTTATTGTTAGGATCAGAATAAGGATCAAGGTTAGCATTAGAACTAGAATGAGGGCTAGGGTTAGGACTAGTAATACTGTTAGTGTTTAAGTTAGGTTAAGGATTAGGGTTAGGACTAGGTTTAGCATTAGTTTTAGGGTAGTCTTAGGGTAAAGATAAGATTAGGGCTAGGGATAGGGCTCTGGTTAGGGTTAGGGTTATGGCTAGTTAGGGTTAAGATTAGGGTTTAAGATAGGGTTAGGAATAGAATTAGGGTTTGGATTTGTTGTAGGGTTAGGGCTAGGGTTATGACAATGACTAATATATGAACCAGGGTTATGATTAGGGCTAGTTTTATGGTTAGGATTAAGCTTAGGCCTGGTGTTAGGGTTAATTTAAGGTTAGGGTGATGTTTAGAGCTAGGATTAGTGTTAGGATCATTGTCAGGGTCAGGATTATTTTTAGAGTTAGGGTTAGGGCTAGGTGTAGGTTTATGGTTTGGTTTAGGTTAAGGGTGAGTGTTAGGGATATGGCTTGGTTTTGTTTTAAGGCTAGGGCTAGGGGTAAAGGAAGTTTTAGGATTAGCATCATTCTTAGGGCTAGTGTTGGGGTTTGGTTTAGGATTATGGTTATGGTTAAATTCAGAGTTAGGTTTAAATTTAGAGTTAGGTTTAGATCCAGGGTTGGGCTAGGGCTAAGGATAGACCTAGGGCTAGGGCTAGGGCAATAATTAGACTGCGTCTTAAGGCTAAGTTTAGGGTTAGGATAGGACTAAAATAGGGTTAGTGCTAGGCTTAGTGTTAGGGTTAGGCCTAGGGTTAGGGCAAGGGTTATGGTTAGGTTTAACATTATGGTTAAGTTTACGGTTATTGTTAGGTTTAGGGTAATGGATGGTGTTATAGCTAGGTTTAGGGCTAGGGCGAGGGTTAGAATTAGGGTTATGGTTAGGGTTAGGATTAAGGCTAGTTTTGGGCTAAGATTAGGGCTAGGGATAATTTCAGGTTCAGCTTTACAGTTAAAGATAGTTTAGGGTTAGGTTAGATGCAGTGTAAGGGTTAGGTTTAGGGTTAGGGTCACGATTAGTGCTAAGGGTATTGCTTGGTTCAGGGTCGTGATTAGTGTTTGGGATAGGTTAATGTTTAAATTTAGAGCTCAAATTAGCATAGGTTTAGGGTTAGGGTAATGATATAGTTAGGTTTATGTTTCAATTTAGGTTTAGGATAATGGATAGTGTTAGGATTAGGAATATGGTAAGGTTTAATCCTAGGGTTAGTATTAGCATTAGGATTATGGTTAGGGTAATGGATAGGGTTAGAGCTAGGTTTAAAGCTAAGGTTATTGTTATTCTTGGTGCTAGATTTAGGGTTAAGGTTAGGGTTAGGGTTAAAGCTGGTTTAGGGCTCAGGTTAGGCTAGGTTTGGGGTTAAGTTAGGGCTAGGGTTAGGGTTATGGCTAATGTAAGTACTAGGGTTACAATTAGGGCTAATTTTAGGGTTAGGGTTAGAGTTAGGTCTAGGTCTTGTGTTATGTTTATGGTTACGTTTAGGGTGATTTTTAAAGCTAGGGTTAGTGTTAGCAACAGAATGAGGGTTAGGACTTGTTTTAGGGTTTTGCTTAAAACTAGAAATAGGCTAGGCTTAGTGCTAGGTGTAGGGTTAGGGTTTGGTTTAGATTAAGGGTTAGGGTTTGGAATATGGCTAGGTTTTGTGTTATGGCTAGGCCTAGAGTTAGAGCTAGTTTGAGGAGTAGCATTAGGGTTAGGGTTAGTGTTAGGTTTAGGCTTAGGCTTTGCATTAGAGTTAGATTTAGAGTTAAGGTTAGATTCAATGTTAGTGCTAGGGCTAAGGAAATGGCTAGGGTTAGGCCTAGGATTAGAGCTAGGTTTAGAATTCCAGTAAGGGATAGGGTTAGAAGTAGTTTTAGGTCTAGGGAGAGAGTTAGACTTAGTTTTCGGGCTAGGGTTAGGGTTATGGTTACGGATAGGGCTAAGTTAGTTCTAAGATTAGGGATAGTGTTGGTTTTAAGTTAGGCCTAACTTTAAGGATAGGGTTATGATTAAGGCTATGTTTAGTGCTTATATGGGCTAGGGTTTATGTTCACGTTAGGGGTAGGATTATATCTAGGGTTAATGTCAGGACTTGGGTTATGTTTATGGATAGTTTTAGGGTTTTGGTTAGGTCCAATGTAAGGATTAGGTTTAGGGTAAGGGTCAGGTTAGAGGTACAGGGTCAGGGTCATGGTTAGGGTTTCTTTTAGGTTTGAGTTTAGGTTTAGGGATCAAATTAGCATTAGGTTTATGGTTAGGGTAATGGTAGGGTTAGATTTAGCTTTCAGGTTAGGTTTAGGGTAATTTAGAGGGTTGGGGTTAGTGATAGGTGTAGGGTTAGGCCTACGGTTAGCATTAGGGAAAGGGTTATGTTTACAGCAATGGATACAGTTAGAATTAAGTTTAGGGGTAGGGTTATGGTTAGGATTAGGTCTTTAGAAAGGGTTAGGCCTAGAATTAGCATTAGGGTATGGGATATGATTAGGGTAGTGCATACAGTTAGAGCTAAGTTTATAGCTAGACTTATGGTTAGGATTAGGTCTTTAGTTAGTGTTAGGGTATGGGTTAGAACTAGGATTAGAGTTAGTTTTATGTTTAGTGTAACAGTTAGGTTCTGAGATATGATTAGTGTTAGAACAAGGGTTAGGTTCAGGGTTATGTTTAGGGAGAGAATTACGGTAGATTTAGGGTTAGGGTTAGGGTTAGGGTTAGGGGAATGGTAATAATTAATTTTATTGGGGTTAGGGTTAGGGGAATGGTAATAATTAAGTTTAGTGTTAGGGTTAGTGTTATAAATACAGTTAGATATATGTTTAGGGTTAGGGACAGGGCTAGATTTAAGTTTAGGGTTAGGGTTAGGTTTAGGGTTATGTTTAGGTTTATGGTAATGGTTCAGGTTTGATCTATGGTTAGGAGTATAGCAAGTATTAGTTTAGTGTTAGGTCTAGTGTTAGTTTTCTGTTTAGGGTTAGGATTATGGTCAGGGTTAAGGCTAGGTTTAAAATTAGGGTTAGGGTTAGGGTAATGGGTAGGTTTAGAGCTAAGGTTAGGGCTACGGTTATGGTTAGGATTAGGACTAGGTCTAGGGTTAGATTCAGGGATATTTCTAGGTGTATGTTTATAATAAGGGTTAGGTTTTCAGCTAGGGTTAGGGCTAAGGCGAGGGTTAGGTATCGGTAAGGGCTATGGTTAGGGTTAGCGTAATGCTTAGGGCTAGGTTAAGGCCTAGGATTAGCTCTAAATTTTCTGTTAGGTTTAGGCCTATGGTTAAAGCTGTGGGTAACGTAAGAGCTAGGATTATGATTAGGGATAATTTTAGGGTTAGGGTTATGCCAAGATCTAGTGTTAGGTTTAGAATTTCAGTTAGGGTCAGATTTAGAAGTAGGTTTACTGTTAAAGGCAGAGTCAGTGTTTGGGTTAGATTTCGAGTTAGGGTTACAGCCAGAATTAGAAATAGGTCTAGGGGTATGGTTAGTGTTTGTTTTTGGATAATGGTTATTGTTAGGCTTAGAACTAGGTTTTTGCTTAGGTCTAAAGCTAGATATAAGACTAGATTTAGGATTAGGATTAGGTCCAGGGCTAGTGTTAGGTTTTAGTCTAGTGTTAGGGTCAGGTTTAGAACTAGGGTTTGTGTTAGGGTCAGGATAAGGGTCAGGGTTAGCCTTTGGGTTTGGGATAGGATTACAGCTAGAATGAGGGCTAGGGTCAGGACTAATAATAAGGTTAGGATTTTGGTTAGCCTAAGGATTAGGCATAAGTCTAGGGCTACCATTAGTTTTAGGGTTATTCATAGGGTAAGTGACAGCCTTAGAGCTAGGGTTAGGGCTAGAGTTAGGGTTAGGGTTAAATCTAGGTTTAGGGCTCGGATTAGGGCTAGTTTTTGTGTTAGGGTCAGGGTTAATGATAGGGCAATGGCTAATGTAAAACTCTGGTTACAATGAGGGTTAATTTTAGGGTTAGGGTTAGGGGCAGGTCTAGTGTTAAGGTTAGGTTTAAGGTTAGGATGATATTTAGAGCTAGGATTAGTGTTAGGATATGAGTCAGGGTCAGGGTTAGGGTTAGGACTCCAATTAGTAATAGGTTTACTTTTAGGTTTTAGTTTAAAGTTAGGAGGGTGTTTAGAGCTAGAGTGAGCATTAGGATATGAGTCAGAATCAGGGTTAGATTTAAGGTTAGGTTTAGGACTCGAATTAAGACTATGGTTATGTCTACGTGTAGTGTGAAGCTTTGTTTGAAGTTAAGGTTTATGGTTAGGTCTATTGATCAGTTTGTTTTACTTCTAGGGTTAGGGTTAGGGCTAGTTTTAGTGTTTGGCTTAGGCTTAGGCTTAGGGTTAGATTTTGAGTTAGGGTTAGATCTTTGGTTAGGGCTAGGACTAAGGATAGGGCAAGGGTTAGGGCTAGGTAAGTGTTTTGGTAATGGATAGGCTTAGAACTAGGGATAGGGATGGCATGAGAGTTAGAGTTAGTCTTAGATTAAGGGTTTGGATTAGTTTTAGGTATAAGTTAGCTGTATGGCCAGAGTTAGGGTTTGCTCTATGTTTAGGGTCAGTTTTAGACCTAGGGTTTTTGTTAGGGTCAGATTAAGGGTCAGGGATAGCTAACGGGTTTGGGATAGGATGAGAGCTAGAATGAGGGCTAGGGTCAGGACTATTAATAGGGTTTATTATTTTGGTTAGCCTAAGGATTAAAGATAGGTCTAGGTTTACCATTAGGTTTAGGGTTTCACTTAGGGTAAGGGATAGGTTTAGAGCTAGGGTTAGGGCTAGATTTAGGGTAGGGTTAGGGTTAAAGGTAGATTTAGGGTTCGGATTAGGGCTAGTTTTGTGTTAGGTTTAAGACTATGGTTAGGGCATTCGCTAATATAAGAACAAGGATTACAATTAGGGTTAGTTTTAGGGTTAGGGTTAGGGATAGGTGTAGTTTTAGTATTAGGGTTAAGTTTAAGTTTAGGGTGATATTTAGACCTAGGGTTAGTTTTAGGATATGAGTCAGGGTCAGAGATAGGGTTAGGACTCAAATAAGGGCTAGGGTTACTGTTAAGTTTGGGTTTAAATTTAGAATGGTGTTTCAAGCTAGGGTGAGTTTAGCATATGAGTCAGTGTCAGGAATACTTTTAAGGTTAGGTTTAGGACTCAAATTAAGGCTATTGTTAGGTCTAGGCTTAGTGTTAGGGTTTGGTTTATGTTAGGTTTAGGGTTAGGGCTATTGCTTGTTTTTGTTTTACTGCTAGTGTTAGGGTTAGTGTTAGGATTTGGGTGATGTTTAGAGCTAGGATTAGTGTTAGTGTCAGAGTCAGTGTCAGGGTTAGTTTTAGAGTTCAGCTTAAAACTCAAATTAGGTCTAGGGTTAGAGGAAGATGTATGGTTAGGGTTTTGTTTAGTTTAAGGGTTAGGGATAGAGCTTATAGCTCAATTTTGTTTTAGGGCTAGGGCTAGGATTAGGGCTAACTTTAGGATTAGTGTTAGGGTAAAGGCTAGTGTTAGGGTTAGGGTTAGTCTTCGGATTAGTGTTAGTTTTAGAGATAGATTATGATATTATGGATAGTTTAATATAGATTAGGGCTAGTTTTATGATTAGCATTAGGATTAGGTTTAGTGTTAGTGTGAGGCTTACGCTTAGGCTTAGGGCTAGGACTAAGAATTGGGCAAGGGTTAGCACTAGGGTTATGGTTATGGTAAGGGCTAGGATTAAAACTAGTGATAGGGCTAGTGTGAGAATTATTGTTAGTCTTAGGACTAAGGTTAGGATAGGGTTAGGGATAGGGCTAAATTAGGGTAGGATTATGGCTATGATTAGTATTCAGTTATGCATAAATTAGGGTTAGATTTAGGATTTAGTTTAGGGTAAGTGATGGTATTATGCTTGTTTTGTAGGTAAGGTGATATTTAGAATAAGGGTAAGGATTAGGATTATGATTAAGGCTAGGTTTAGGACTAGGATGAGGGCTAGGATTTGTTTTAGGGTTAGGGCTAGGATTAGGAGTATGGCTAATTTCAAGTCTAGAATTATGTTTAAAGGTAGATTTAGGGTTCAGATTATGTGTATATATAGTCTAAGATTTAGGTTTAGGGTTCGGGTCAGGTTTAGGGCTAAGGGTATTATTAAGGTGAAGGTCTAGGTTAGGGCTTGGAATAGGTTCAGGCTTGAAGTTAGGGATTGAATTAGCATTAGGTAAGGAGTAGGGTAATGATAGGCTTCGAATTAGGGTTCATGTTAGGTTTAGGGAAATGGATAGGCAAAGGATTAGAGATAGGGTTAGGTTTAGGTCTAGGGTTAGCAATAGAGTTAGGGTTAATGTTATGGTAATGTATAGGGTTAGAGCTAGGGTTATGGTTATGATTAGGTCTAGGGCTAGGTTTAGGTTTAGGATTAGGGTTAAATCTCAGGTTAGGGCTCGGATTAGGGCTAGGATTTGGGTTAAGTTAGTGCTAGGGTTAGGATTATGGATAATGTAAGTACAAGGGTTACGATTAGGGCTAATTTTAAGGTTAAGATTAGGGCTAGGTTTAGTGTTAGTGTTAGTGTTAGGATTTGGGTGATTTTTAGAGCTAGGATTAGTGTTTGTGTCAGAGTCAGTGTCAGGGTTAGTTTTAGAGTTCAGCTTAAAACTCAAATTAGGTCTAGGGTTAGAGGTAGATGTATGGTTAGGGTTTTGTTTAGTTTAAGGGTTAGGGATAGAGCTTATAGCTCAATTTTGTTTTAGGGCTAGGGCTAGCATTAGGGCTAACTTTAGGATTAGTGTTAGGGTAAGGGCTAGTGTTAGGGTTAGGGTTAGTCTTCGGATTAGTGTTAGTTTTAGAGATAGATTATGATCTAAGTTTAGTGCTTGGGCTATGGATAGGGAAAATGTTAGTACTAAGTTTAGGGCTCAGGTTAGGGTTAACCTTAAGGGATAGAGTTGGACCTAGTGATAGGGCTAGTGTGATAGTTAGATTTATTCTTAGATCTAGGGTTAGGGTTAGGTTTAAAGATAGGGTGAAAATAAGGCTAACATTAGGGCTAGAGTTAGTATTGGGGTTAGAGCTAGGATTAGGGCTACGGTTAAGATTAATCTAGGTTTAGGGCTGGATAGGAGCTGGGGTTTCTGTTAGGGTTAGAGCTAGGATTAGGGCTAGGGCTAATGGCAAGTGTGGGGTTATGGTTGAGGAGAGAACCGTTTTATGATTAGGTTTATGGCTAGGTCTAGTGTAAGGGTTAGGTTTAGGGCTAAGGGTCAGATTTAGAGCTAGGGGAATTATTAAGGTCAGGATCAGATTAGAGTTTGGTTGAGGTTAGGGTTTAGTGTAAGGGCTTAAATAATCATTAGGGTCAGGATTAGGGTAATGATAGGTTTTTATTTGGGTTCAGTTTAGGTTTACGGTAATTGTAGGGATAGGTTTAGCAATAGGGTTTGTGTTAGGCCTAGGGTTAGCATTAGGGTAATGGACATGGTTAGGATAATGGATAGGGTTAGAGCTAAGTTTAGGGCTGGGGTTATGATTAGGAATAGGTCTTGAGTTAGGGTTAGGTTTAGGGTTAGAACTAGGTTTAGTTTTAAGTTTATGTTTAGCATAAGCATTAGGTTTTGAGCTAGGGTTAGAGATACGGCGAGGATTAGGTTTAGAGTTAGGTCTAGGGATAAGATTAGAGTATGGTTAGGGTTAGAGTTGGAATAGGGCTAGCATCATCATTAGGTTTAGGGTTAGGGTTAGAGTAATGGATATGGTTAGATGTAGGCATAGGGTTATGATTGATGTTAGATTTTGGGTTAGGTTTAGGGTTAGGGATATGGTTATGTTTAGGTTTATGGTAAGAGTTAGGGTTTGAGCTAGAGTTAGGTCTATGGTGAGTGTGAGGTTTAGGGTTAGGTTTAGTGTCAGTTTTCTGGTTAGGTTTAGGGTTAGGGTTAGGCCTAGGGTTATCAATAAGTTTAGGGTTAGTTTTAGGGTAATGGGTAGGTTTAGAGCTAGGTTAGGGCTAGGGTTAAGTTTAGGATTAGGGCTAGTGTTAGAGGTATAGTTAGGGATAGGTGTAGGTTTATGTTTAGGATAAGGGTTAGGTTTGATGTAGGGTTAGGACTAATCAAGTGTTAGGTTAGGGTTAGGGTTATGCTTACGCCTAGAATTAGTTCTAGCATTTGTATTAGGTTTAGGCCTAGGGTTAGGGCTGTGGGTAATGTAAGAGCTAGGGTTATGATTAGGTCTAGTTTTAGGGTTAGCATTTTGGTTAGGTCCAGTGTTAGGTTTAGATTTTTGGTTAGGTCAGGTTTAGAGGTAGGTTTACTCTTAAAAGCAGGGTCAGTGTTTGGGTTAGAGTTAAAGTTAGGGTTACAGCCAGAATTAGAACTAGGTTTGGGTCTAGGCGTAGGGTTAGTGTTTGTGTTGGGTTAAGGGTTACTTTAAGAACTAGGGATAGGTTTTTGTTTAGGTCTAGGGCTAGAGTTAATGCTAGATTTAGGATTTGTTTTACGTGAAGGGCTAGTGTTAGGGTTTGGTCTAGTGTTAGGGCAAGGTTTAGACCTAGGATTAGTGTTAGGGTCAAAATAATGGTCAGAGTTAACATTAGCATTTGGAATAGGGTTAGAGCTAGAGTGAGGGTAGGTTTATGACTATTAATAGGGTTAGGGTTTTGGTTAGCTTAAGGATTAGGGATAGGTCTAGTGTTACGATTAGGGTTAGGGTTTTGCTTTGGGTAAGGGATAGGCTTAGAGCTAGTGTTAGGGCTAGAGTTAGGGTTAGGGTTAAATCTAGATTTAGGGCTCAGATTAGGGCTAATTTTGTGTTAGGGTTAGGGCTAATATTATGGCAATGGATAATGTAAGAACTAGGGTTACAATTAGAGTTAGGAGTAGGGGTAGGTCTAGTGTTAGGGTTAGGTTTAATGTTAGGGTGATACTTATAGCTAGGTTAGTATTAGGATATGATTCAGAGACAGTGTTAGTTTTAGGGTTAGGGTTAGGACTCAAATAAGGG
Organism: Marmota flaviventris; assembly: GCF_047511675.1. NCBI lineage: Eukaryota > Metazoa > Chordata > Mammalia > Rodentia > Sciuridae > Marmota > Marmota flaviventris. The sequence continues at coordinate 25,105 of NW_027288250.1, forward strand.
CTAGGATTACTGTTAGGGTTCGGTTTAATTTTAGGGTGGTGTTTAGACCTAAGGTGAGTGTTAGATATGATTCAGGGTCAGGGTTATTTTAAGGTTATGGTTAGGACTCGAATTAGGGCTAGGGTTAGGGTTAGGTGTAGTGTTAGGGTTTGGTTTATGTAAAGGTTTCAGCTCAGTTTGGTTTTTTTAGAAAGAGAGAGAGAGAGAATTTTTTAATATTTTATATATATATATATATATATATATATATATATATATATATATATATATATATATATATATATATATATATATATTAGTTTTTGGTGGACACAACATCTTTTTTTTAATTATATTTTTATTGTTCCTGAGGATCAAACCCAGCACCCTGTGCATGCCAGGTGAATGTGCTAGTGCTTGAGTCACATCCTCAGCCTCTCTTGCTCAGTTTTGTTTTAGTCCTAGGTTATATGATTAGCGTTAGGGTCAGGGTTAGTGTTTTTGTTAGGCTTAGGCTGAGAGTTATGTTGAGACTTGGAGTTAGGGTTAGACCTAGGGTTAGGGCTAGGTCTAATGATAGGGCCAGGGTTAGGGCTAGGTTTAGGGTTATGGTAAATGATAGGGATAGAACTAGGGATAAGGCTAGGGCAAGAGTTAGAGTTAGGCTTAGGGCTAGGTTTATGGTTAGTTTTAGGGATAGGGCTATATCAGGGCAAGGATTAGAACTAGGGTTAGTGTTCAGCTTAGGCCTAGCATTAGGACTAGGTTTAGGGTTAAGCTTAGGATAAGGCATGTGTCATAGCTAGGTTTAGAGGTAGAGTGAGTGTTAGATTAAGGATTAGGGCTAAGGTTAGGGTTACAGTTATGGTTAAGGCTAGGTTTAGGGCTAGGATGAGGGCTAGGGTTTGTTGCAGGGTTAGGTCTAGAATTAGGGCTAGGAAAAATGTCAGGTCTAGTGTTAAAGTTAGGAGTGGATTTGGGTTTCGGTCTATGTCTTAGACTAGTGTAAGTGTTAAGTTTAGGGTAAGGTCAGTTTTAGAGCTAGGGTTATTTTTAGGTTCAGGGTCAGGGTTAAGGTTTGTATTAGATTAAGATTTAGGTATAGGGCTCAAATGAGGATTAGGGTTAGAGTTAGGTTTAGAGTAATGGATAGGGTTAGGTTTAGGGATCAGGGTAGGCTTAGGGTAAGGGAGAGATTTAAGGTATTCGATAGGGTTAGGGTTGTGCCTAGGGTTAGCATTAGGGATAGGGTTATCATAAGGGTAATGTATAGTTTTAGGGTTAGGGTTAGGGTTAGGGTAGGGTTAGGGTTATTGTTAGGGATAAGACTTGGGTTATGTTTAGGCCAATGTTTAGGCTTTGAGCTACACTAAGGTCTAAGGTGAGGGTTAGGCTTAGGGTTACGGCTAGGTTTAGGGTTAGGGTTATGCTTATGGTAGGTTTAGGCCTTGGATTAGGGCTAGGTGTTGTGTTAGGTTTAGGTTTAGGGTTAGTGCTATAGTTAATGTAAGGTCCAGGGTTCTAAATAGGGATAGTTTTAGGGTTAGGGTTATGGCTAGGTCTACTGTTAGGTTTAGATTTTGGTTTAGAGTCAGTTTTAGAGCTAGGTTTAGTGTTAGTGTCAGGATCAGATTAGAGTTAGGGTGAAAGCCAGAATCAGGAGTAATGTTAGGTCTAGGGGTAGTGTTATTGTTTGGTTTACATTAAGGATTATTGTTAGGGCTAGGATTAAGATTTTTTTTAGGTCTAGGTTTAGAGATAAGGCTAGATTTAGGATTAGGTTTAGGTCTAGGGATAGTGTCAGTGTTAGGTTTATGTAAAAGTTTACTGGTAGGGCTAGTTTCAGGGTTTAGTTTAGGGTTAGGGTAAGGTTTAGACCTATAATTAGTGTTATGGTCAGAATAAGGGTGAAGGTTAGGTTTAGGTTTTGGGTTAGAGCTAGAATGAGGGCTAGGGTTTGGACTGGTAATAGGGTTAGTGTTTGATCTAGGCTAAGGATTACGATTAGGACTAGAGTTAGCATTATGGATAGGGTTTCGCTTAGGATAAGGGATAGGGTTACAGCTAGGCTTAGAGCTAGGGTTAGGGTTAGGTTTATGACTAGGCCTAGGGTTAGGGTTAAATCTAGTTTTAGGGCTCAGAATAGGGCTGTTTTTGTTTTGGGGTTAGGGCTAGGGTTAGGACTATGCTAATGTAAGAACTAGGGTTATTATTAGGGTTAGAATTTGGGCTAGGAATGGTGTTCATATTTGCTTTATGGTTAGGGTGATATACAGATCTAGGGTTAGGGTTTGCCTATAAGTCAGGGTAAGGCTTAGTTTTCGTCCTAGGACTCGAATTGGAACTAGGATTATGGCTAGTTGTAGGGTTAGGTTTTGGTTTAGGTTAGGTTAAGGGTTAGGGTAATGGCTCGGTTTTGTTTTAGGTCTAGGGCTAGGGTTAAGTTTAGTTTTATGATTAGCAATAGTGTTCAGCTAGTGGTAGGGTGAGGTTTAGGCTTAAGGTTAGGGTTAGATTTAGAGTTATGGTTTGATCTAATGTTAGGACTAAGGTTAGTGCTAGTGTTAGGATTATGGTAATGGACAGGTTTAGAAATAGAAATAGGGCTAGGTTGAGATTTAGAGTTATTCTTAGGACTAGAGTTAGGGATTTGCTTAGGGTTAGGGCTAAATTAGGGCTAGATTAGGGCTAGGTTTAGTGTTAGGGTTAGACCCATTGTTAGGGCTAGAATTAGAGTTAGTGTTAGTGTTAGGGTTATGGTTAGTTTTAAGGGAAGGGATGAGGTTATGCCTAGGTTCAGGGCTAGGGCAAGGGTGCAAATTAGGTATAGGAATAGGGTGAGTATTCAGGTTAGAATTAAGGCTAGGTTTTAGGCTAGGATGAGGGCTAGGGTTTGAGTTAGGGTTAGAGCTAGGATTAGGGCTAGGGCTAAGTCAGGTCTAGGGTTATGTTTAGGGATAGTGTTAACTTTAGTTTTATGGCTAGGTCTAGGGGAAATTTATGTTTTGGGTAAAGGTCAGGTTTAGAGCTAGGTGTATTATTATGGTCAGAGTCCAGTTTAGGATTTGGTTTAGGATAAGGTTTAAGGTTAGGGCTCAAATTAGCATTAGTGTTAGGGTTAAAGTAAAGGATAGTGTTAGGTTTAGGGTTCAAGTTAGGTTTAGAGTAATAGATAGGGTTAGTGTTAGCGATAGGATTAGGGTTAGGCCTAGGGTTAGCATTTGGGTTAGGTTTATGTTTAGGGTAAAGGATAGATTTAGTGCTAGTGTTTTGGCTAGGTTTAGAGATAGGCCTAGGGTTAGTGTTAGTGTTCGGTTTAGCCGAAGTGTTAGGGTTTGAGCTAGGGTTAGGGCTAGGGTGAGGGTTAGGTTTAGATTCAGGGCTAAGGTTAGGGTTAGGGTTATGGTAAAGGTAATGAATAGAATTTGTGCTAGGATTTGTGCTATGGTGACAGGATTAGGGCTAGGTTTAGGGTTAGGTTAGGGGTTAGGGATATTGTTATGTTTAGGGTAAGGATTAGAGTTTGATTTTGGGTTAGGGCCAGAGCCAGTGTTAGGGTTAAGGTTAATGCTAGAAATAGGTTTAGGTTTAGGTTAGGTCTAGGTATAGGGCTAGGGTTAGGGCTAGGTTGTGTGTGAGCTTTAGGGCTATTGTTAAGTGTATGGGTAATGTAAGATCTAGGGTTATGCATATGGGTAGATTTAGGGTTGGTCTAGTGTTAGGGTTAGTTTTTTCAGTCAGGATACGTTTTAGAGCTAGGGTTTGTGTTAGGGTAAGTGTCTAGGGCTAAGTCTAGAGTTACGGTTAGGGATAGATTTAGGGTTATGTTTATGGTTAGGTCTAGTGTAATGGTTAGATTTTGGGTAAGGGTCAAGTTTAGAGCTAGATATATTATTAAGGTCAGAGTATGGCTTATGGTTCAGTTTAGGTTGAGGTTTAGTTTTAGAGCTTTAATTAGCATTAGGGTTAGAGTTAGGGTTAGCGTAAGAATAGGCTTAGGATTAAGGTACAGGTTAGTTTTAGGGTAATGAGTAGTTTTAGGGAATGTGATAGGGTTAGGGTTAAGCCTAGGGTTAGAATTAGAGTTAGGATTATTGTTAGGGTAATGGATAGGATTAGAGATAGGTTTAGTGCTAGTGTTATGGTAAGGATTAGGGCTAGGGTTATGGTAGTGTATAGAATTACACCTATGCTCAGGGCTATGGTTAAGGTTAGGATTATGGCTAGGGTTAGGTTAGGGTTTGGGATAGGGCTAGGGTTATATTAGGGTAAAGTTTAGGTTTGAGCTAGGTGTAGGTCTAAGTGGAGGGTTACAGTTAGGGTTGGGGCTAGGGTTAATTTAGGGTTACACTTAGGGCTTCATTTAGGCCTATGATTAGGACTAGGTTTTGTGTTATTTTAGGCCTAGGGTTAGGGCCATGGGTAGTTAAGAGTTAGGGTTATGGTGAGGGATAGTTTTAGGTTAGGGTTATGGCTAGGTGTAGTGTTGGGATTAGGTGTTGAGTTAGGTTGAGCTTTGGAGCTAGGTTTATGTTAGGGTCAGGGTCAGTGTTCAGGTTAGAGTGAGTGTTGGGGTTAGTGCCAGAATTAGAACTAGGGTTAGGTCTAGAAGTAGGGTTAGTGCTTGGGTTATGTTAAGGGTGATTGTTAGGGCTAGGGCAAGGTTGTTGTTCAGGTCTAGGGCTAGAGTTTGGCTAGATTTAAGATTAGGTTTAGGTCTAGGACTAGTGTTAGGTTTAGGATTCGGTATAGGATTACTGGTAGGGCTAATGTTAGTTTTCGGGTTCGGGTTAGGATCAGGTTTAGACCTCCGGTTAGTGTTAGTGTCAGTATAAGTTTCAGGGTTAGGATTAGGGTTTGGGTTATGGTTAGAGCTAGAATGAGGGCTAGGGTTAGGACTAGTAATAGGGTTAGGGTTTGGGTTAGGCTATGGATTAGGATTAGGTCTAGGGTTAGCATTAGGTTTAGGGTTTGGCTTGAGGTAACAAATAGGGTAAGAGCTAGTGTTAGGGAAGGGTTAGGGACTGGCTTATGGCTAGGGTTACTGTTAGGGTTAAAGCTAGGATTAGCGCTCAGATTAGGGCCATGTTTGGGGTTAGATTATGACTAGTTATAGGACTACAGCTATTGTACATACTAGGGTTATGATTAGGGCAAGGTTTGGGGTTAGTGTTATGGCTAGGTCAAGTATTAGGTTTAGCGTTATTGTTAGCGTGATGTTTAGAGCTAGAGTTAGTGTTAGGGTCAGGGTCAGTGTTCAGGTTATAGTTAGCTTTATGGATAAAGCCAGAATTATCACTACGGTTAGGTCTAGTGGTTGGGTTTGTGTTTGGGTTAGGTTAAGGTTTATTATTAGGGCTAGGGTTAGGTTTTTGTTTATATCTAATGCTAGAGATATGGCTAGATTTAGGTCTAGGGCTAGTGTTAGTGTTAGGATTAGGAATAGGTTTATTTCTAGTGCTAGTGTTAGGGTTCAAATTAGGGTTAGGGTCTGGTTTAGACATACGGTTACCATTAGGGTCAGAATAAGTGTCAGGTTTGAGTTATGTTTAGAGCTAGAATGAGGGCTAGATTTCGTACTAGTAATAGGATTAGGTATAGGACTAGGGTTGGCATTAGGGTTAGTTTTGGCTTAGAGTAAGGGATAGGAATAGACCTAGGGTTAGGGCTACATTTAGGGTAGGGTTAGGGCTAGTGTTAGGATTAGGTTTAGGTTTAAAGCTATAGTTAGGTTTCAGATTAGGGCTAAATTTTGGTTAGAGTTAAGGCTAGGTTCAGAGTTACGGCCAATATTTCCAGTAGAGTTATGATTTGGGCTACTTATAAGATTGTGGTTAGGACTAGGTCTAGTGTTAGGGCTAGGTTTAACATTAGGGTGGTGTTTAGAGCTAGGGCTAGTATTAGGGTCAAAATTAAGGTCAGTGGTAGCTTTAGGGTTAGGGTTTGGACTCGAATTAGGGCTAGCTAAGGGCTAGGTGTAGGGTTAGGTTTTGGTTTATGTTAAACTTTAAAGTTAGGGCTAAGTCTTGGATTTGTTTTAGGGCTAGGGCTATGGTTAGGGCTAGTTTTAAGATTAGCATTACGTTTAGGACTAGTGTTAGGGTTAGGTTTAGTCTTAGGTTTAGAGTTAGATTTAGAGTTAGGATTAGATCTAAGATTAGATCTAGGGCTAAGGATATGGCTAGCATTAGTTCTAGGTTTATAGCTAGGATTAGGGTTATGATATAAATAGGGTTAGAAATAGGGCTAGGGCTAGGGCGAGAGTGAGAGTTAGTCTTAGACCTAGGCTTAGGGTTTGGTTAGGTATAGGGTTAATTACGGCTAGGAATACAGCTAGGTTTATGTTTATGTTTAGGCCTAGGGTTAGGTTTGGGCTTAGGGTTAGGTTTAGTGTAAATGATGGGGTCAGAGCTAGGTTTAGGGCTAGGACGAATGTTAGAATTAGGGTTAGGTCTAGGGTTTCATTAGAGTTATGATTAAGGCTAGGTTAAGGGCTAGAATGAGGGCTAGGGTTTGTGTTTTGGTTAGGGCTAGGATTAGTATTAGGGCAAATGTCAGTTCCAGGGTTACAGTTAGGGATATTTTAGGGATAGTTTTATGGTTATGTTCAGTGTAAGGGTTAGATTTAGTGTAAGGGTGAAATTTAGAGCCAGGGGTATTATTAGTGTCAGGGTCATGTTTAGGTTTTGTTTAGCTTAGGGTTTAGGGTTAGGGCTCAAATTAGCATTAGGTGTGTGTTCAGGTAATGTTAGGGTTAGGTTTAGGGTTCAGGTTAGTTTTAGCATCAAGGATAGGGTTACAGTTAGGCTTAGGGTTAGATTTAGGCCTAGGGTTAGCGTTACAATTAGGGCTATGTTTAGGGTAATTGATAGGGTTAGAGCTAAGTTTAGGGCTAGGGTTATGGATAGGATTAGGGCTAGGGTTAAGGTTAGAGTTAGGGCTATGGTTTGTGTTAAGGTTAGGTTATGTGAGGAATAGTTTTAGGGTTAGGTTTATGGCTATGGTCTAATATAAGGGTTAGGTTTATGGGTAGGGTCAGGGTTAGAGCTAGGTATATTATTACGGGAAGGGTCAGTGTTAGGGTTTGGCCTAGGTTAAGTTTAGGATTAGGGCTCGAATTAGCATTAGTGTTAAGGATAGGGTAATGATAGTGCTAGGTTTAGGGTTCAGGTTAGATTTAGGTTAAGGAATAAGGTTAGGGTTAGCAATAAGTTTAGGGTTAGGCCTAGGGTTACCATTAGGGTTATGGTTAGGGTTAGGTTAATGGATAGGTTTAGAGCTTATGATAAGGCTAGAGTTATGGTTAGGATTCTTGCTAGGGTTAGGGAAAGATTTAGGGCTAGGTTTTGGGTTATGGTTAGGCTTAAAACTAGGATTAAGTCTCAAATAAGGGCGAGGTTTTGGGTTTGATTAGGGCTAGGGTTAGGGCTATGGCTAATGTGTGAACTAGTGTTACAATTTGTGCCAGTTTTAGGGTTAGGGTTAGGGTAATGTTTAGAGCAATGGTTATATTTCGGGTCAGGGTTACTTTTAGTGTTAGGTTTAGGACTCGAATTAAGGGTAAAGTTAGTGCTAGGTGTAGGGTTAGATTTTGGTTTATGTTAAGGGTTACGGTTAGGTTTATGTCTCAGTTTTGTTTTAGGGCTACAGCTAGGGCTAAGGCTAGATTTTGGGTTAGCATCAGGGTTAGGGCTAGTGTTAGATGGAAGTTTAGAATTAGGTTTAGTGTTAGATTTAGAGTTAGGGTTGATCTAGGGTTAGGGCTTGTGATAGGGTTAGGGCTAGTGTTAGGGTTATGGTAAGGAATATGGTTAGAACTAGAAATACATCTAGGTTGAGAATTACAGTTATTCTTAGGAGTAGGCTTAGGGTGAGGCTTTGTGTTAGGGCTAAATTAGGGCTAGTATTAGGACTAGAGTTAGCGTTAGGGTTAAACCTAGGGTTTGGGCTAGGGTTAGGGTTAGCACTGTGGTTAGGGTTAAGTTGAGGGGAATGGGTGGGGTTCTTACTAGGTTTAGGGCTAGGGTGAGGGTTAGAATTAGGATTAGGCCTAGGGTTATGATTCAGTTTAGGATTAATGCTAGGATTAGGGCCAGAATGAGGGGTAGGTATTCTGATAGGTTTAGGGCTACGACTAAGGGAAAATATCAGGTCTAGGTTTATGGTTAAGGGTGGTTTTAGGGTGAGTTTATGGCTAGGTCTAGTGTAAGGGTTAGGTTTACGTTAAAGTCAGCTTTAGAGCTAGAATTATTATTAGTGTCATAGTAAGGGTCAGGGTTAGCATTTGGTTTACGTTAAGGTTAAGGGGTTAGGGTTCGAATTAGCATTAGGGTTAGGTTTAGAATTAAGGTAAAAGAAAGGTTGACTTTAGTTTTTAGTTAAGGTTTAAGGTAACAGATGGGTTAGTTTTCAGCTATCCGGTTTGGGTTAGGATTAGTGTTAGGGTTATGTTTAGTGTAATGGATAGTTTTAGAGCTAGGGTTAGGGCTGGGTTATGGTTGGGATTAAGTCTAGGATTAGGGTTAGGTTTAGGGATAGAGCTAGGGTTTGGTTCAGAGGAAGTGTTAGGGTTAGGGTAAGTGTTAGTTTAGGGTAAAGGTTATGGTTAGGGTAAGATAATGGTTAGTGTTTGAGCTAGGGTTAGGGCTAGTGCAAGGTTTAGGTTTAAGTTTAGTTCTAAGTTCAAGATTATGGTTAGAGTTAGGTTTAATGTTAGGAATAGGGTTTTAATTAGGGTTAGGATTAGGTTAGGATTCTGGCTAGGGTTAGGGTAAGGTTTAGGGCTAGGTTTTGGGTTAGGGTTAGATTTAAAACTAGGATTAAGTCTCAAATAAGGGCGAGGTTTGGGGTTTGGTTAGGGCTAGGGTTAGGGCTATGGCTAATAAATGAACTAGTGTTACAATTTGTGCCAGTTTTATGGTTAGGGTTAGGATGATGTTTAGAGCAACGGTTATATTTAGAGTCAGTGTCAGGGTCAGGGTTAGTTTTAGTGTAGGTTTAGGACTTGAATTAGGGCTAAAGTCAGTGCTAAGTGTAGGGTTAGGTTTTGGTTTATGTTATGGGTTATGGTTAGGGCTATGGCTCAGTTTCGTTTTAGGTCTAGGGCTAGGGTTAACGCTAGATTTTGGATTAGCATCAGGTTTAGGGCTAGTGTTAGATTGACTTTAGGCTTAGGGTTAGGGTTAGATTTAGAATTAGGTTTGATCTAGGGTTAGGGCTCATGCTAGGGTTAGGGCTAGGGTTAGGGTTATGGTAAGGAATATGGTTAGAACTAGGGATATTTCTAGGGTGAAAATTAAGAGTTATTCTTAGGATTAGGCTTATGGTAAGAATTAGGGTTAGGGCTAAATTAGGGCTAGGATTAGGACTAGGGTTAGTGTTAGGTTTAAGCCTAGGGTTTGTGCTAGGGTTAGGGTTAACACTGTGGTTTGTGTTTTAATTAGGGTTAGAATTAGGGTTAGGGTAATGGATATGATTAGAGCTTAAATTTGGGCTAGGGTTAAGGTTAGGATTATGGCTAGCATTGGGATTAGGATTTAGGATAAGGCTAGGTTTATATTTAGAGTAAGGGTTAGGCTTTGAGCTAGCATCAGGTCTAAGGAGAGGGTTAGGGTTAGAGTTCGGGTTTGGGTTAGGGCTAGACTTAGGTTTATGCTTAGAGCTAAGTTTAGGCCTAGGATTAGCTCTAGGTTTTGTGTTAGGTTTAGGGCTAGGGTTAGGACTATGGGTAATGTAAAAGTTAGGGTTATGTTTAGGTCTAGTTTTAGGTTTAGGGTTATGGCTAGGTCTAGTGTTAGGTCTGGGTTTTGTGTTAGTGTCAGGTTTAAAGCTAGTTTATGTGATAGGATAAGGATCAGTGTTCAGGATAGGGTTAGGTTTAGGGCTAGAGACAGAATTAGTACTAGGGTTAGATCTAGGAATAGGATAAGTGTTTGGTTTAGGTTAAGGGTTATTGTTAGGGCTAGTGCTAGGATTTTTTTAGGTCTAGGACTAGAGTTATAGGTATATTAAGGATTAGCTTTGGGTCTAGGTGTAGTATTAGGCTTAGGCATAAGTATAGGGTTACCGGCAGGTCTAGTGTTATTTTTTGGTTTAGGTTTAGGGTCAGGTTTAGACCTAGGGTTACTTTTAGGGTCAGACTAGAGTCAGGGTTAGGTTTAGAGGTAGATCGAGGGCTAGGTTAAGACTAGTAATATGGATAGACTTGAAGTTAGGCTAAGGATTAGGGTTCAGGCTAGGGTTAGCATTTGGGTTAGGGTTTGACTTAGGGTATGGGATAGGGTTAGAGCTAGGGTTAGGGCTAGGGTTAGGGTTAGGTTTATGGCTAGTGTTAGGGTTATAACTAGGGTTAAAGCTAGGTTTAGGGAACAGATGCAGGTGGATTTGTGTTAGGGTTAATGCTAGGGTTAGGACAATGACTAATATGAACTAGGGTTACAATTAAGGATAGTTTTAGAGTTACGGTTAAGGCTAGGTCTAGTGTTAGGAATAACTTAAGTTAGGGTAATAATGAGAGCTAGGATTAGTGTTAGGGACAGCGTCAGGTTCAGAGTAATTTTTAGAGTTAGGGTTATGGCTAGTTGTAAGGTTTGGGTTTGATTTAGGTTAAGGGTTTTGGGTTAGGGATATAGCTTGGTTTTGTTTTATGGCTAGGGCCAGGGGCCAGGGCAAGTTTTAGGATTAGCATTATGGTTAGGGGTAGTGTTAGGATTTGATTTGTCTTATGATTAAAGTTAATTTAGAGTTAGGTTTAGATCTAGAGTTAGGTTAAGATCTAGAGTTAGGATAGGGCTAAGGATAGAACTAGGGCTAGGGCTAGGGCTAGGGCAAGAGTTCTAGTTAGTTTTAGGCAAGTGTTAGGTTAGGATAGGATTAAATTACGGCTAGGATTGTCACTAGGCTTAGTGTAAGTATTAGTCCTAGGGTTAGGGTGGGGCTTAGGTTTAGGTTTAGGGTTACGGTTAAGTTTGTGGTAAGGGATGGGGTTATAGGAAGGTTTGGGGCTAGGGTGAGGGGGCTCAGGTTATGGTTCGGGTTAGGATGAAGGCTAGGTTTAGGGCTGGGATTATGGTTAGGGCTAATTTCAGGTCTAAGGCTATGGATAAAGATAGTTTAAGGTTAGGTTTATGGCTACTCCTTGTGTAAGCATTAGTGTTTAGGGTTAGGGTCAGGTTTAGAGATAAGGGTATTATTAGGGTCATGGTCACAATTAGTGTTTTGGATATGTTAAGGTTTAAAGTTAAGACTGGAATTAACATTAAGATTAAGATTCACATAATGATAGGGTTAGGTTTAGGTTTCAGGTTAGATTTAGGGTAATGGATAGGGTGAAGATTAGGGATAGGGTTAGGTTTAGGCCTAGGGTTAGAATTTGGGTTAGGGTTATGGTTAGGGTTTGGATAGGGTTAGAGCTCGCGTTACAGCTAGGTTTATGGTTACAATTAATGATAGGGATAGAGTTAGGTTTAGGGTTAAAGCAGGGTTAGGGCTCAGAATAGGGCTAGGATTTGGGTTACATTAGGGGCTAGGGTCAGGGTTACGGCTAATGTAAATACTAGGGTTATGATTAGGGCTAATTTTCATGTTAGGGTTTAGGACTAGGTCTAGTTTAATGTTTAGGTTCAGGGTTAGGGTGATATTTAGACCTAGGTTTAGTGTTAAGGTCAGAGTCAGGGTGAGGTTTAGTTTTAGGGTTCGGCTTACAACTCGAATTATTGCTAGTGTTAGGTCTATGTGTAGAATTAGGGCTTGATTTATGTTAAGGATTACGGTTATTTCTATGGCTCAGTTTTGTTTTAGTGGTAGGGCTAGGGTTAGGGCTAGTTTTAGGATTATCCTTAGTGTTAGGGCTTGGGTTAGGTTTAGGCTTAGCTTTTTGTTAGGGTTAGATTTGGAGTTAGGGTTAGATCTAGGGTTATGGCCATGGATATGAATAGGGCTAGGGTTAGACCTATAGTTCAGTCTAGGATTAGGGCATCCAGAAATGTATAGGGTTAGAACTAGAGTTAGGGATAAGGTGAGAGAGTTAGTCTTTTTGCTAGGGATAGGGTTAGGTTTAGGGATAGGATTAAATTAGGGCTAAGATTAGGGTTATGGTTAGTGTTAGGGTTAGGCCTAGGGATAGGGTTAGGGTTATAATTAAGGCTATGTTTAGGGCTAGGATAAGGACTAGGGTTTGTGCTAGGGTTTGGGTTAGGATAATGGATAGGGCTAAAGTCAGGTCCAGGGTTATGGTTAGGGATAATTTTAGGGTTAGTTTTATGTCTAAGTCTAGTGTAAGAGTTAGGTATGGGGTTATAGTCAGGTTTAGAGATGGGTAATTATTAATGTCAGGGTGTCAGTGTTGGGGTTTGGTTTAGGTTTGAGTTTAGGTTAGGGCTCGAATTAGCATTAGTGTTAGCATTAGGGTAATGATAAGATTAGGTTTAGGGTTCAGGTTAAGTTTAGGGTAATTGACAGTTTGGGGGATAGTGATAAGTTTAGGGTTAGGCCTAGGGTTAGCATTAGGGTAAGGGTAATGTTTAGGGTAATGATTACAGTTAGAGTAAAGTTTAGGGCTAAGGTTATGGTTAGGATTAGGTCTTGAGTTAGGGTTAGGGTGAGGATTAGAACTATGGTTAGGTTTAGGGTTATGTTTAGCATAAGGTGTAAGTTTCTGAGCTATGGTTAGGGCTAGGATGGGAGTTAGTTTCAAGGTTAGGTCTAAGGATAGGATTACCAGAGGTTTTCGGTTAGAGTTAGGGTTAGTGTTAGACCAAAGTATAGTAGTAGGTTCAGTATAAGGTTCAGGGTAAGGGTAAGAAGAATTAGAATAGTGTTAGAGCTAGAATGAGAGCTAGGGTTAGAGCTATTAGTAGAGTAAGAGTTTTTGTTAGCCTAAGGATTAGGGATAGGTCTAGGGTTACCCTTAGGTTTAGGTTTTTGCTTGGTAAGGGATTGGTTTGGAGCTAGGGTTAGGAATATTGTTAGGTTGGAGTTAGGGTTAAATCTAGGTTTTGGCCTCGGATTAGGGGCTAGTTTTTTTGTTAGGGTTAGGTACACGATTAGTGCCATTAATAATGTAAGAACTAGGGTTAAATTTAGGTTAGTTTTAGTGTTATGGTTAGGTTTAGTGTTAGGTTAGGTTTAAGTTTAGGGTAATATTTGTAGCTATGTTTTGTTTTAGGATAAGAGTCTGGTCAGGGTTCATTTCAGGGTTAGAGATATGACTTGAATTATTGTTAGGGGTATTCTTAGTGTTTCGTTTAAGGTAAGGGTGGTGTTTAGAGCTAGGTTGAGTGTTAGGATATGAGTAAAGGTCAGTGTTAGTTTTAAAGTTAGTGTTAGAACTCGAATTAGGGCTAGGGATAGGTCTAGGTTTAGTGTTAGGGTTAGGTTTAAGTTATGTTAGGGTTAGGGATATTGCTTGTTTACTAATTGTAAAACTAGCCCTAAACCCTAACCCTAGGACTAAAACAAAACCGAGCAATAGATCTAACCCTAAACCTTAACTTAAACCAAACCCTAAACTACTACAAGAACTAACCCTAGCCCTAATGGAGTCCTAACCCTAACCTTAAAATTAACCCTGACCCTGACTCATATCCATAAAATAACACTAGCTCTAAATATCACCCTAACCTTAAATCTAACACTGACACTATGAACTACCCCTAACTCTAACCCTAAAGCTAACCCTGGTTCTTACATTACCTGTTGCCCTAACCCTAGCCCTAACACTAACACAAAAACTAGCCCCAATCTTAGCCCTAACATGAAGCCTCAACGTAGCCCTAACACTTACTCAACCCTGACCCTTACCCTTAACCTAACCGTGAAGAAAATGATAAGCCTAACCCTAACCCTAACGCTAACAATAGCCCAAATCCTAAACTTAAAACTAGACTTAACTTAGCTCTCTAACCCTATCAATTATCCTAACCCTAACCATTAACATCATCATAACCTTAGCCCTAACCCTAAACATACTCTATCCGTAACTTTAAACCTAACCCTAGACCTAATCATAAACCTAACCCTTGCCGTAGTCCTAACCCTAGCTCAAACTCTACAATTATGCATAAACTTAACCCATAATCCTATTCCAAGAACATAAACCTAACCCTAAAGCTAACCTAGCATCTAAACCTGGCCATGTACTTAACCATTACCCTAATTATCACCCTAATCCTAACCCTAGACCTAATCCTAAACTTACCCTATCCTTAGCACTTACCCTAGCTCAAACCCTAACCCATACCCTAAACCCAATCCTAGACTTTACCCTAAACCTAACTCTAACTCTATCCCTAATCATAAACATAACCTTAGCCCAAACCCTAGCTCTAACCCTATCCATTACCCTAATAATAACCATAAACCTAATGCTAACCCTAGCCTAATCCTAACCCTATCCATTACACTAAACCTAATCTGAAGCCTAAACCTTACCTTATCTATTATCCTAACTGTAACTCAAACCTAATGCTAATTTGAGCCATACCCTAAAACTCAACCTAACACAAACCCAAAAACCTGACGCTGACTATTATAATAACCCTAGCTCTCAACTTGTAGCTCACCCTAAACCTAACTCTGACACTAGACCTAGCCATAAATCTTACCCGAAAACTCTCCATAACCATAACTCTAGACCTGATATTAGCCCTAGCTCTAATTCTTGCCATAACTGTTGAGAGCCACAGCCGAAGGGGCCCCAGCAAACTTCCAGCTGCCGGCTGATGATTGGCTCACAGCGGCCCCAGCAACATCTGGCTGATTGGCTCCTCTGCGGTGATGCTCATTTGGGCTGTTTCCCTGCCCTTTCATACCACGGAGCTGCTCATTGGGGGACTTTTTTGGCTCCACCCACGTGACCCAGCCAATCGGCCTCAAGAGCAGGAGGATTGTGGGAGGTGGAAAGAAGCTTGTGTGGGAGAGAGAGGCTTGTGGAAAGCCGGTGGTGGCAGTTGAGGCTCTGAGGGTTTTTCCTGAGAGGCTGTTTTGTTTGGTGTGTGTGGTTCTAAAAATAAAGTTAGTTTCTTTTGACAAGTGGCTCCTGATTGTGCCCAGCCAGACTGCGGCATTTGGTGGCTCACACGGGGAGCGACTGAGGGTAAGTGAACTGCTCGCCCCTGAGGGCAGGGCGAGAGGATGGGTAGCCATTTTAAGATTCTTCTTTTGTTATTTTGTTTCACTTTTGTTTTAAGTTGCCTGTCCCTGGAGATGTGTAAGATGGAAGAAAAACTGCTCACATCTGAGGAACAGATAGGGAAAAAGGACAGATGGACATTTCAGGAGGCTATTATAATGATTTTGTGTTGTTCCAATTTTGTTTCACTCAGTTTCAGTTTTGTTAGGCGTTATCTTGTTGGGTTGTATTATAGTAGAAATACGGGATCAGAAATTAGTAAAAAACAAACTGAAAGAGTGTTAAGTAAATTGTTAGAGGAAGGAGGCATCTCAGTAAAATCAAGAACAATCAGGGCATACGTTGATACAATACAAAAATGTAGCCCATGGCTTTTTAAGGAGGAGTTGTTAAATATATCACAATGGAACCATCATGGTGAAGATTTAAAAAGAATAGAAAAGAAAAGCTCAGGGACTCTGCCAGTTGGCACATTGGCATTGTGGACGTTCATATCTTGTTTGCTTAGTCCAAAGCCTTCAGTTCAGACAATGGTAGAGGAAGGAGAAGACATATTGATTCAAGTAAAAGAGAAGGTCTCTCAAGTTAGTCAGACAGAGGAAAAGATTCAAGTAAAAGAGAAGGCCTCTCAAGCTAGTCAGACAGAGAAAGAAAGTGTAAAACAGAAAAAGCCATCAGGGAGAAAGTTACAACAGGAGACTGCTATTAACACCTTTCTATCACCAGAGGACGTAAGTGTCCAACTAACAAGGCCACCTCCATATGCTGGGAGGTCCCCAACCCCCGCAGTTGATAGTTGGGATCCTGAGACAAGATCTCAAATATTAACATGCCCTGTATTTGAGGCAGGAGGGCAGCGATTTTACCAAGTTTTAAATTTCAAAACAGTGAAGCAGCTAAAAGAGGCTGTAACAACCTATGGTCCTCAAGCACCCTTCACTGTAAGCATGGTCGAATCCATTAACAACTTGAACATGACGCCAGCAGATTGGGCTAATATGTGTAAAGCTGTGCTAAATGGAGGACAATACCTGTTATGGAAGGTTGCCAATGAGGAATTTTGCAAGGAGACGGCTAGGCGAAATGCAGCAGCTGGTTATCCTCAGAGAAATCTAGATATGTTGTTAGGAAAGGGACCTTTTGAGGATCAGCAGCAACAAATTGCATATGATCCTGGCGTATACACACAAATTGCTGCAGATGCAATTAAGGCGTGGAAGACTTTACAAGGACATGGAGGTTTACAAGGTCAATTATCTAAGGTAATACAAGGAGCTAATGAACCTTATGCTGAATTTGTAGATAGGCTTATTCAAACAGCTACCAGAGTTTTTGGGAATACAGAACAAGCAATGCCATTACTAAAACATCTGGCTTATGAGCAAGCGAATCGTTGGTGCAGAGATATCATTAGACCATGGAAACATGAAGATTTAAACACATATATTAAATTATGTAGAGACATTAATGAACAAGAGCAAGTCGTGGCAGCTGCAGTAAAACAGGTTTTAGATGCCAGGCCAAGAACATGCTACAATTGTGAACAAACAGGACATTTTAAAAGGAATTGCCCCATTGGAGGAGGGTTTAACAAAACTAGGTATCAAAGGAGTAGAATACCAGGTATTTGCCCACGATGCCGTAGAGGGAGACATTGGGCTAATGAATGCCATTCTCAAACCACCATAGTGGGTACTCCATTATCAAAAAACGAACAAGGACCAGGTGTTTATCCACGATATCATGGAGAAAGGCATCGGGCTCCATTGCCAAAATATGGACGGGGGGGCCCAATGCTCCGGGGCCCAACACCACAACTATACGGAGCACTGGAGGAACCCAGCAACCCCATCAGGGTAGTGCCCAGGACACATTGTCCATCAGATCCCTCATCAGACAAACCAGAGGGAGCGCAGGGTTGGACATCTGCGCCTCCACCAGAGCAGTACTAACTCCAGAGATGGGAGTTCAAATCATTCCCACAGGGGTGAAAGGACCTCTTCCCAAAGGAACAGTAGGCTTATTATTGGGACGCAGCTCTTCTACTCTAAAAGGACTTATGATAAGTCCTGGGGTAATTGATCCCGATTATGAAGGTGAAATAAAAATTATAGCCAGTTCTCCAAAGGGTATATCAGTAATTTCACCAGGAGATAGAATAGCACAGTTACTAATAATACCCAGCCTACATGATAAATTTTTCCAGTCGTACTGTAGAAAGAGGTTCCAAGGGATTAGGCTCCACAGGTGTAGATTGGGCTATGCTTTCTTTAAATTTAGATTCTCGCCCCATGCTAAAACTAAATATTCAAGGACATGAATTTAATGAGCTACTGGATACAGGTGCAGACCTTAGCATCATCTCTCGTCAAGAATGGCCAAAACATTGGCCATTACAACAAGCCACTCAAACGCTTCGAGGCCTAGGAGTGGCGACTAATCCCCATAGAAGTGCAATGGTATTAGATTGGAAGGATCCTGAAGGATGTGAAGGAAATATACAGCCATATGTATTGGATCATCTTCCCGTAAATTTATGGGGACGAGATGTCCTAGATCAATTAGGTTTGACATTAACAAATAACATCAACCAAAATGCACCCACAATTATGACTAGACAAGGTTTTAGGAAAGGAAAAAGATTAGAAAAACAAGAACAAGGTATAGCAGCACCAATACAAATAGATCAAGGAACAGAAAGACATGAGTTGGATTTTCAGAAAGGGCCACTGAGACAATAAAAATTACTTGGAAATCAGAAAGACCAGTATGGGTTCCTCAGTGGCCCCTGACTAAAGAAAAGATACAAGCAGCCCATGACCTGGTCAAACAACAATTAGCAGAAGGACATACAACCTTCTGTATCTCCCCATAATACTCCCATTTTTGTCATCAAAAAGAAATCTGGTAAATGGAGATTATTGCAAGATTTAAGAGCCATTAATAATGAGATGATTATTATGGGACCTGCTCAATCAGGGATTCCTCAGTTGTCTGCTTTGCCAAAAACCTGGTATGTTTTAGTTATAGATATTAAAGATTGTTTTTTTTCAGTTCCAATTCATCCTGAGGATAGTCCACGTTTTGCATTTACTATCCCTGCACTGAATCATGAAGGTCCTGATCATAGATATGAATGGAAAGTACTCCCTCAAGGGATGGCTAACAGCCCAACTATGTGTCAAATTTATGTTAACAAAGTAATCCAGCCACTTGGAAATCAAAATCCTGAACTACAAATATTTCACTATATGAATGATGTATTATTAGCACACAAAGATAAAAACACATTGCTAGAATGTTATGCCACACTTACAAACTTATTAAAAAATATAATCTAGAGATAGCAATAGATAAAGTACAATTAAATTTTCCAATTAATTATTTAGGAGTTCTATTATCCTCAACCATGGTCCGTCCACCAAAAATTCAAATACGAGTAGATCAACTCAAATCACTTAATGACTTTCAAAAGTTATTAGGAGACATAAATTGGATAAGGCCTTATTTAGGTATACCAACAGGAGAGTTGGGACCTTTATTTGATATCCTAAAAGGTCCATCAGATCCAAATTCACCCCGAATGTTAACGCCTGAAGCAAGAAAGGCATTAAAAATCATTGAAACATATATGGAAAATATGCATTTGGATAGAATTGATATAAGTTTGCCTTTATTATTTATTGTACTACCAACAAAAAATATTCCTACAGGAGTATTTTGGCAAGAAGATCCATTATTATGGATACATTTATCTTATTCTCCTAACACTATTCTTACTAGGTATCCTGAGGCTGTAGGACAATTAATTCTCAAAGGAATAAAAGCAGCAAAGGGAGTGTTTGGAATTTCTCCCAATAAAATTATTACTCCATATACTATGAATCAAATTGATGAGTTAGCTAATGAGTTAAATACTTGGGCAATAATCATGTGCAAATCTAATGTTTCATTTGATAACCACTTACCATCTAATCCTTTATTGTCTTTTTGGGCATTGCATCCTGTAATTTTTCCAAAAATGACAAGAAAAACACCTATCATGAATGCTCCAAATATATTCACTGATGGGTCAAATAATGGTACAGGAGCAGTAGTTACCCCTGATCAAACTTTTACATTTTTAGTACCCAAACAATCAGCTCAAAAGGTAGAGCTTAATGCAGTTTTACAAGCTTTTGTGATGTTTAAAGATTCTGTATTTAATTTATTTTCTGATAGTCAGTATGTAGTTAATGCTATAGTATCTCTTGAAGATGCTGGTAGGATTTCCCCTTCTTCTACTGTTTTCTCTTTGCTTTCCACTATACAAAGTCTAATCTGGGACAGAAAAGATCCATTCTTTATAGGACATATCAGGGCACATACAGGATTGCCTGGAGCCCTTAGTTTGGGCAATGATTTAGCAGATAAAACTACACATGACATACATATTTTTTCTACACTAGAAGAAGCTATAAATTTTCATAAAAAGTTCCATGTCAATGCTAATACTTTACAAAAGCATTTTAAAATAACTAAGGAACAAGCTAGACAAATAATAAAACAATGTCAAAATTGTGTGACCTTTTTACCACAAGTTAATCTTGGAGTCAATCCCAGAGGATTGATACCTAACCATATTTGGCAGATGGACGTCACACACTTGCCAGAATTTGGAAAATTAAAATATTTGCATGTTACAGTTGATACTTCTTCTGGATTTTTGATGGGCTCCCTTCATGCCGGAGAAAAAACTAAAGATGTTATAGCTCATTGCTTACAAAATTTTGCCACTGTGGGTGTTCCAAAACAGTTAAAAACAGATAATGCCCCTGGTTATACTTCTACCTCTTTTAAACAATTTTGCTCAACATTTGGCATTACTCATATAACAGGAATCCCATACAATCCACAGGGACAAGGCATAGTTGAAAGAGCTCATCAAACTATTAAAATGTACTTATTAAAGCAAAAAGAAGGAATTGGGAAGGGGTATATATTCCCCAAAGATAAACTTAAAATAACCCTTTTTACTCTAAACTTTTCAAATTTGGATTCATCAGGACTTAGTGCTGCGGAAAGGCATATGTGTCCAAAAAATGTGCATAAGCCCAAGGTACTTTGGAAGGATATTCTAACAGGACAATGGAAAGGTCCTGACCCAGTGATTGTCTGGAGTTGGGGGTCTGTTTGTGTGTTTCCACAGGGAGAACAGCAGCCGATTTGGATTCCAGAGAGATTAACCAAGGTCCTGACCCAGTGATTGTCTGGAGTCGGGGGTCTGTTTATGTGTTTCCACAGGGAGAACAGCAGCCGATTTGGATTCCAGAAAGATTAACTAAAGCGATTTCTACAGACCAAAAAGAAGATGATTTGGCTCAAATCCATAACAACTGATATCCCAAACTCCAGTTTGGCTATTCTTACATCTGCAACAGAACCAGGATGCTTTTTTCAATATCTATTTTATTATTGCCCTTTGCCATATCATGAAGTTCTATTTTGTTTTTTGAGCTCATACAGACCTAGGTTAATGTTTTGCTGATCAGTTCTCTTTTTTGACTATAGAGTTTTTAAACATTGCAATGGAGATTTCACCTGTAAAAAGTTATAAGGCCTTTACTATAATGTTATGTGTTGTATGTATTATATTATGTGTGCACACTTGTGTTTTGTGTTATATGTTTGAATGTATGTATGCCCATATATCATATATGATGAGCGCTCATGATAAAATGGATCCAAATATTTTTTTCACGTGATTTATATGGTTTAATTTAAATTGGGTAAACAACTGTTGAGGATTGTTTTAATATGTAAACAAAAAAGAAGGTTAACAGATCTGTTTGTTTACTTTCACCTTTCCTTTTCATTATATTTAATAATTCTCTTAAAGATAATGTAAATTGTTAAGAAAATTGTTTTCTTTTAGTGCCTTCTGTAATGTTACATAATTTTTTCTTTAGCCATTATTGCCAGAATTCCTATCTTCATCCCAGTGCTGGTGAAGTCAAAGATAAAACCAATCTACAGCTTCTGCAATAGCCATCATTCAACTGCTTGCAGAACTTGCCTGGAGACATTGTGAGCTCACCTGTATGCATTGTGAACTATCTATTGGTGAAGCGACTTGTGGTAGTGTTGGGGTATTTTTGCTGATGATGTCATCGGTGGTACAATTTTTCCAAAAGGAGCCGTCAATTGGCTTGGTGTATCTTCCTCCCTTCTGCTTGTCATGATTGTCCAGCTAAAATTTGGGGGCCAACAGAGGTGAGGCAAAGAACCTCACCCCCCCGCTGGGACAAAGACCTCTCCACAGGTGTGGCTGTATATTGGACCGGTAGTCAATGACGGGTAAGATCCAATTGCAATGGTACCAACCTAACGGGTAAGGACCATATGTACTATTGGACAACCTAAGGCAGGCACGGTCCCTAAGCCACATGCTTTTTGTTTAAACAGAGAGGGGGAGATGTTGAGAGCCACAGCCAAAGGGGCCCCAGCAAACTTCCAGCTGCCGGCTGATGATTGGCTCACAGCGGCCCCAGCAACATCTAGCTGATTGGCTCCTCTGCGGTGATGCTCATTGGGCTGTTTCCCTGCCCTTTCATACCACGGAGCTGCTCATTGGGGGACTTTTTTTGCTCCGCCCACGTGACCCAGCCAATCGGCCTCAAGAGCAGGAGGATTGTGGGAGGTGGAAAGAAGCTTGTGTGGGAGAGAGAGGCTTGTGGAAAGCCGGTGGTGGCAGTTGAGGCTCTGAGGGTTTTTCCTGAGAGGCTGTTTTGTTTGGCGTGTGTGGTTCCAAAAATAAAGTTAGTTTCTTTTGACAAGTGGCTCCTGATTGTGCCCAGCCAGACTGCGGCATTTGGTGGCTCACACGGGGAGGGTAAGTGAACTGCTGGCCCCTTACCTTATCTATTATCCTAACTGTAACTCAAACCTAATGCTAATTTGAGCCATAACCCTAAAACTCAACCTAACACAAACCCAAAACCTGATGCTGACTATTATAATAACCCTAGCTCTCAACTTGTAGCTCACCCTAAACCTAACTCTGACACTAGACCTAGCCATAAATCTTACCCGAAAACTCTCCATAACCATAACTCTAGACCTGATATTAGCCCTAGCTCTAATTCTTGCCATAACCCTAACACAAATGCTAGCCCTCATCCTAGCCCTAAACCTAGCCTTGATCCTAACCCAAACTCTAACTCTAGCCCTATCCCTAATTTTATCCCTCACCCTAGTTCTGAACCTTGCTATATCTCCATCCCTTCCCCCAAATATAACCCTAACTGTAACTCTAGACTTAACCCTTACACTAATCCTAGACCTGAACCTAGCCCTAATTTAGCCCTAACCCTACCACAAGCACTAAGACTAACTCTAACTCTCGCCCTAGTCCTATTCCTAAATCTAACCCCATTCCTTAACATAACCCTAATCTTAGCCCTAACACTAGCCCTAGCCTTAACCTAGAACTAAACATAACTCTAAGTCCAATCCTAACCCTAAGCCTAAACCTCATACTAACACTAGCCCTAACAATAACACTAATCCTAAAACTAGCCCTAATCTTGTTCAAGCCCTAAAACAAAACTGAGCCATAGCCCTAACCCTAACCCTTAACCTAAACCAAAACCTAACCCTACACATAGCCCTAAACTTAGCCCTAATTCCAGCCCTAACCTAACCCTAAAACTAGCCTTGAGCCTGACTCTGACCTTACACTAACCCTAACTCTAACATCACCCTAAAAGTATACCTAATCCTAAAATTAGAATGAGCCCTAACCCTAACCCTAAAAGTAGCCCTAATCATAACTCTAGTTCTTACATTAGCTGTAGCCCTAATCCTGGCCCTATCCCAACCCAAAACCTTGTTCTAAACTGAGCCCTACACCTCATTAAAACCCTAACCCTAGCCCTGACCATTACCCTAAACCTAAACCTAACCCTAAAACTAGCCCTAACCCTAAACCTAACCCTGGACTTAATCCTATCCATAATCTAGCCCTATCTCTAGCTCTAAATCTATCCATTACTCTAAGCATAACCCTAACCCTAATGATAACCCTAGCCCTAAACTTAAGCCTAAACCTAAACCTAGACCTGACACTAACCCTACCTGTCGCCCTAGCCCTAACTATAGCTCAATTCCTAACACTTACCCTAAATCTAACCCTAACACTAACCCTCGACCTAACCCTAACCCGAACCCTAGCCCTAATCCTAACCATAACCCTATCCCTAAACTATCCATTACCGTAAACATAAGCCTAACCCAAACATAGCTCTAAACATAGCTCTAACCCCACCCATTACCCTAACCCTAACTATTTATGTCATGATTACACTAGCCCTAACACTAAACCTATTCTACCCTAACTGTAAACTTAACCCTAGTCCTAAACCTAAACCTACACTAACCCTAACTGTAAACCTAACCCTAGACCTAACCGTAAACCTAACCCTTGACACAGTCCTAATCCTACCTGAAACCCTAACAGTTATTCTAAACCAAACACTAACCCTAGTCCTAAACCTAAATTTAATCCTATCCATTTAGGCCTAACCCTAAACCTAACGCTAACACTAACCTTAACCTTACTTAAACTTAATCTGAATGCTAAACCTAATCCTATCAATTACTCTAATCCTAACCCTAATGCTAATTCGAGCCCTAAAACTAAACAAAAACCTAACCCAAACTATGAACAAGAAACTGACTCTAATAACATACCGAGCTCTAAACCTGACCCTTACCCTAAACATAACCTTTAAACTAGACCTAGCCATAAAACTAACCCTAACAAGGTCCCTAACTGTAACCCTAGACCTGACATTAGCACTCTACCTAATTCTTGCCTTAAAACTAAGAAAAAAAAAATCCTGAGCCTTCATCCTAGCCCTAAACCTAGCCTTAACCCTAACCCGAACCCTAACCCTAGCCCAAACCCTAAATTTAACCCTTGCCCTAGTCTGAACCTAGTTATAACCACATCATTTCCCCTAACCCTAAACCTAACACTATGACTAACACTAAAACCAGCCCTAACACTAGGCCTAATCCTAACAGTAACCATAGCTCTAATTCTAGCCCTAATTTATTGCTAACTGTAACCTTAACTCTAACCCTAGCCCTAAGTTTAACCCTAACTCTAGGCCTAGACCTATTTCTAGTACCAACCTTATCTATTGCCTAAACCTAACACTAGCCCTAAACTTATTCCTAACCCTAGCCATGGTCCTAAACCTAGAACTAACCCTATCTCTAAATCTAACCATATCTCTAAAGCAAAACCTCAACCTAACACTATTCCTAACCCTAATTCTAATTTAAAAACTAGCCCTAAATCTAGCTAGCCATAGCCCACAAAAAAAAAAAAAACTGAGTTATAGCCCTAATACTAACCCTCAACCTAAACCAAATCCTAATGCTACAGCTAGTTGTAACCCTATCCCTACAAATAATACTGACCCTGACTCTGACCCCAAAACTAACCCTACCTCTAAACATCACTTTAACCCTAAAGCTAACCCAAATACTAGACCTTGCCCTAATCCTAACCCTAAAATTATCCCTAAACATAAAGCTAGTTCTTACATTAGCCACAGCCCTAACCCGAACTAAAAAACCTAGCTCTAATCTGAGCCTAAACCTTAGATTTAACCCTAACCCTAACCCTAACACTAACCCAAACCCTAGCTCTAAACCTATTCCTTACCCTTAGCCAAACTCTCACCCAAATGCTAACCTAGTTCTAACCCTAAACCTTAACTTGCCCCAATCCCTAACTCTATTACTAATCCTAACCCTAGACCTCATCCTATCTTTAACCCTAAACCAAAGCCTAAGCCTAAACCTTACTCTTATTATGACCCTAAGACTAACACTAGGTCAAAGCCTGACCTTAACACTAAACCGAACCCTAACACTAGCCCTACCAGTAAACCTGTACCTAAAACTAAACATAATACTAGCACTAGACCTAAACATAATACTAAATATAGCCATAACTCTAGCCCTAGTGCTAAACAAACACCTAGCCATAGCCCTAAATTAACCATTAACCTAAAACAAAGACTAACCCTACCCCTAGACCTAACCCTAGTTCTAATTCTGGCCCTAACCATACACCCAATGCTAACCCGAACACTGACGCTTACCCTAACACAAACCCTAGCTCTACACCTCATCCTAACCCAAAACTTAAAACTAACACTAGACATATGTATAACTCTAACCCCAAAAAAACTAGCCATAACATAACCCCAGCTCTTACATTACCCATAGCCCTAACACTAGCCATAAACCTCACACAAAACCTAGCCCTAATTCAAGCCCTAAACCTAGACCTAAGCATTACTTTAACCCTAACCCTAGCACAAATCCTAAACCTAATGCTCGCCCTAGCCCTAACCCTAGCTCAAACGCTAACCTTTACTCTAAACATAACCCTAGCTCTAACCCTAACCCTAACCTTATCCCTAATCCTAACTGTAACCTTAGCCGAAATCCTAGATCTAACTTTATCCATCAACTTAAATATAACCCTAAACTTAATGCTAACCATACCCATAACCCTAAAACTAACCCTAATCCTAACCGTAGCCCTGATTCTAAACCTAACCCTCGCCCTAGCCCTAAACCTAGCTCAAACCCTAACACTTACCCTAAACCTAAACTTAACACTAGCCTTAGGAGTAATACAAATCCTAGTCCTAATCATAACCTTAACCTAAGCCATAACACTAGCACTAAACTTATTCTTTACTCTAAACATAAGCCTAAGCCAAATGCTAACCCTAGGCCAAACCCTAACCCTATCCCTCACACTAACCCTATACATTACTCTAAACCTAAACTGAACTGTAAACCTAAGTCTATCCATTACAATAACCCTATCCCTAACCCTAATGTTAATATGAGCCCTCACCTTAAACCTTAACACAAACCAATCTATAATCCATACTCTGACCCTAATAATAACCTAACTCTAAAACTGACTGCTTCACTAAACCTATCCCTCACACTGACCTAGGTCAAAGCCTGACCTTAACACTAAACTGACCCTAACACTAGCCCTACCAGTAAACCTATACCTAAAACTAAACATAACACTAGCACTAGACCTAAACTTAAACCTATCCCTAACACTATCCCTAAACATATCCCTAGAACTGACATTACCCCTGGCCATAATCCTAGCCCTAACCCTAACACAAACCCCAGCCCTCATCCTGGCCCTAAACCTAGACTTAATCCTAACCCGAACCCTCACCCTAGCCCTATCCCTAAATATAACCCTCGCCCTAGCACTGAACCTGGCTATATATCCCCATCCCTTCCCCTAAAACTAACCATAACCCTAGCCCTAACCATAGGCCTAACCCTAACAATAATCATAGCGCTAATCCTAGCCCTATTTGAATGCTAAACTTAACCCTACCCCTAACCCTAGCCCTAAGACTAACTCTAACTCACACCCTAGCCCTATTTCTATTTATAACCCTATTCGTTACCATAACCCTCAAAATAGCCCTAAACATAGCTGAACCCTAGCCATAGCTATAACCCTAGATCTAAACAAAACTCTAAATCTAAACCTAATCTTAAACCTAAACCTCATTCTACCACTAGCTCTAACACTATTGCTAATCCTACAACTAGGTCTAACCTTAGCCCTAGCCCTAAAACAAAACTGAGCCATTGCTCTAACACTAAACCTTAAAGTAAGCCAAACCCTAACTCATAACTAGCCATAACCTGAGCTCTAATTCAAGTCCTAGGCCTAAAACTAACTCTCACCCTGACTCATATCCAAACACAAACCCTAGCTCTAAATATCACCCTAACCCTAAAACTAATGCTAACACTAGACCTAGTTGAAACCCTAACCATAAAACTAACCCTAATTATAACCCTAGTTCTTACATTGGCCTTAGCCAAACCCTAGCCCTAACTCTAACACAAAAATAGCCCTAATCCAATTCCTAATATTAGATTTAACCCTAAGCCTAAAACTAGCCCTAAATCTAACCCTAATCCTAGCCCTAACCCTAGCTCTAATCCTATCCATTACCCTAAGCCAAACCCTATCCATAATGCTAACTCTAGTCCTAATCCTTATCCTTAGCCAACCCCAAACAATAACTGTATTACTAGTCCTAACACTAGCCCTCATTCTCTGTCTAACCCTGACCCAAAACCTCACCCTGACCGTTACCCTTATTCTGACCCTAACACTAATTATAGGTCTAAACCTTACCCTAAACTGAAACTGAAACCTGAAACTAGACCTACCAGTAAACTTATACCTAAATCTAACCTTAACACTAGCCCTAGGCCTAAACCTAATCCTAAATCTAGCTATTACTCTAGCCCTTGACCTAAACAAAAACTTAGACCTAGCCCTAACAATAACCCTTAACCTAAAACAAACACTAATACTACCACTAGACCTAACCCTAGTCCTATTCTGACTTTCACCCTAACCCTAACCTTAACCTGAACACTGGCCCTGACACTAACATTAAACCTAGCTCTAAACCTGACTCTAACCCAAAACCTAAACCTAACAGTAAATCTTCCTGTAACCCTAACCCTAAAACTAGTTCTAATCAGAACCCTAGTTCTTACATTACATATAGCACTAACACTGGGCCTAAAAATAACAAATAACATAAATAACCCTAAACCTAATTGAGGCCTAAACCTACCCTAAGCATAACCCTCACCCTAATCCTAACCCTAGTCCTAACCCTAACCCTAACCATCACCTTAGTCATACCCCTAGCTCAAAGACTAACCCTTAGCCTAAACCATAATCCTAATGATAACCCTATCCATAACCCTAACTGAAACCCTAACCCAATTCATAAACCTAACCCTAGACCTAACACTAAACCTAAACCTTGTCATAGCCTTAACCCAAATCAAACCCTAACTTTTACCTTAAATCCAATAGTAAACCTAGCCCTAAAACTAAATTTAAACTTAACCCCAATATTAACCATAAAGCTAACCTTACATCTAACCCAATCTATTACCGTAACCTGATCCTAACCCTAATGAAAACCCTATCCCTAACCCTAAACCTAACCCTGACCATAACACTAAACCTAATCCTCTTCTTAGGTCTCACCCTAGCTCAAAACCAAACTTTTACCCCAAATCTAACCCTAACCCTACCCTAAGCTAGAGTTACTAGCCCTAACCCAAACCTAACCTAACTCTAGTCCTAATTCTAACCTAACCATAGCCATAACCATAGCTCTAACCCTATATATTATCCTTATGAAAACTCTAATTATAAAGCTAATCCTAGGCTTAACCCTAAACTTTGTGCTAACCCCAAAGCTCTCCATTGGCCTAAACGTACCCTGAAACCTATACGTAACCCAATCAATTACCCTAACCCTAACCCTAATGCTCATTTGAGCCCTATCCCTGAACCATAACCTAAAACAACCCTAACCCTGATCCTGACCCTAAAAATACACCTAGCTCTAAACCTGAACCTTACCCTAAGCCTAACAATTACACTAGACTTAGACAAAAACCTAACCCTAAATCTACCCCAAACTGTAACACTAGACTTGACATTAGCCCTAGCCCTAATTCTAGACCTAACCCTACAACAAACCCTAGCCCTCATCCTAGCCCTTAACCTAGCCCTAACTAAGCCCTATCCTTAAAACTAACCAAAACCCTAGGCCTAAGACTAACTCTAACTCTCACCCTACTCCTACTCTAGTTCTAACCCTATTGTTACCGCAACCATAAACCTAGCCCTAACCATTGCCCTATAGTTAGACCTAGCCCTAATCCTAGATCTAACACTAAATCAAAATCAAACCCTAACCCAAAGCCTAAGCCTAACACTAAAACTAACCATAACCCTAATGCTAATCTTATTACTAGCCCAAACCCTAAATCTAGGACAAAAAAAAAAAAAAAAGAAAACCTGAACAACATCCCTAACACTAAACCTTAACTTAAACCAAACCTTAACACTACACCTAGACGTAACCCTAGCCCTAATTAAAGTCCTAACCCTAACTTTAAAACTTACTCTGACCCTGATTCATATCCTAACACTTATACTAGTTCTAAAGACCACCCTAAACTTAAAGCAAATCCCAACAGTAACTCTAGCCCTAATTCAAGTCATAACACTAACGTTAAAGATAACCCTGACCTTGACTGATATCCTAACAGTCACCCTAGCTCTAAACACAGCCCTCACCTTAAACCGAACACTAACAGTAAACTTAGCCCTTATTTGAGTCCTAACCCTAACCCTAAAACTAACCCTGATGCTGACTCATATCCTAACAATAATCCTAGCTCTAAATATTACCCTAACCTTAAACCTAAACCTAACACTAGACCCACCCCTAACCCTAACCCTAAAACTAACCCTAAATGTAATCCTGGCTCTTACATTAGCCAATGCCCAAATCTAGCCCTAACCCTAACACAAAACCTAGCCCTAATCTGAGCTCTAAACATATATTTAATTCTAACCCTAACCCTAACTCTAAATCTAGCATTAACCCTAGCTCTAAGGCTCTCCCTTAACCTAAGAAAAACCCTAACCCTAATGATAACCCAAGACCTATCTCTAATCCTTAGGCTAACAAAAACCCTAACCCTATTAATAGTCCTAACCCTAGCCCTCATTCTAGCTCTAACCCTATCCCAAACCCTGTCGATAACCCTGACCCTTATTCTGATCCTAACACTAAACCTAGGTCTAAAACTGAACCTAACCATACACCAACCCTAACCCTAGCCATAGACCTAAACCAAATCCTAAATTTAGCCATAATTCTATCCCTAGACCTAAACATAAACCTAGCTCTAGCCCTAACAATAATCCTTAACCTAACTCAAACACTAACCCTAAACCTAGACCTAAACATAATCCTAATTCTGGCTGTAACCCTCACACTAACTCTAACCCAAACACTGACCCTGCCTTTAGAGTAAACCTATCTCTAAATCTGACCCTATCCAAAAATCTAAACCTAACACTAGACCTGGCCATAACCCTAACCCTACCACTAGCCCTTAACATAAACCTAGCTCTTACATTACCCATAGCCCTAACCCTAGGCCTAAACCTAACACAAAACCTAAAGCTAATCCTAGGCCTAAATCAAGCCTTAAGCATAACGCTAACCCAAACCCTAGCCCTAACCCTAACCTAACCCTCGCCTTAGTCCTAATCCTAGCTCAAAGCCTAAACATTACTGTAAACATAAACCTACACCTATCCCTCAAACTAATCCTTACCCTACCCTAATCCTAACCTTAACCCTAGCCCTAAACCTAGCTCTCAACCTACCCATTACTCTAAACCTAAATCTAAACTTATTGATAATCCTAGGCTTAATGGTAAACCTAAACCTAACTGGAAAACTAACCCTAGACCTAACCTTAAACCTCACACTTGCCATAGACCTAACCTACCCTAACTCAAACCCTAACCCTTAAAATAAACCTAAACATAACCATAGCCCTAACTCTAAGCCCAAACATCAATCTAACATTAAACATAGCCCTAAATCTACATCTAATCTTATACAATACCCTAACCCTAACCCAATCCCTAATGATGTCACTAGCCCTAATCCTAACCCTAACCCTATGAGTACTATAATCTTATCCCTAGAAGTAACCCTAAACCTAACCCTCTCCCTAGCCCTAACCCTAGCTCTAAACCTAACTCTTTTACTAAACATAGTCCTAAGCCTAACCCTAGTTTAACCCTAACCCTAATTCAGGACCTATTCCTAACCATAAACCTAGCCCTATACTTAGCTCTAATTCTATCCATTATACTAAACATAACCCTTACCCTAATGCGAACCCTAGGCCTAACCTTAACACTATCACTAACCCTAACCCTATCAATTACCCTAAACCTAATGTAAACCCTAAGCCAAACCCTATCATTACCCTAACCCACACTCTAGTGCTAATTCAAGCCCTAACCCTAAACTCTAACCTCAAACAAACTGTAACACTGACTCTGACCCTAATAAATCTCCTAACTCTAAAGCTGACTTTTACACTAAACCTAACCTTTAAACTAGACCTAGCCATAACTCTAATTCTAAAACTATCCCCAACCGTAAACTTAGACTTGACATTAGCCATAACCCTAATTCTATCCCTAAACCTAACATAAATCCAGCCCTTATCCTAGCCCTAAACCTAGCCTTAATCCTATCCCTAAACCTAACATTAGGCCTAAC
Organism: Marmota flaviventris; assembly: GCF_047511675.1. Taxonomy (NCBI): domain Eukaryota; kingdom Metazoa; phylum Chordata; class Mammalia; order Rodentia; family Sciuridae; genus Marmota; species Marmota flaviventris. The sequence continues at coordinate 56,470 of NW_027288250.1, forward strand.
CCAAAAACTAACCCTAGACCTAATCTTAGCACTAATTTAGTCCTATTTCTAACCTTAGCACTAACCCTAGCCCTAAAACTAAATCTAACTCTCACCCTAGCTTCATCCCTAGTTCTAACCCCATCCCTTACCGGAACCCTAATCCTAGACCTAACCCTAGCCCTAACCCTAAACCTGTCATTAGTTCTAGCCGTAACCTAGATCTAATTTTAACTCTAAATCAAACCCTAACCCTAAGTCTAACCCTAACCTGAACCCTAATTCTAAATCTAACTTTAAAACTAGCCCTAAAACAAAACTGAGCCATAGCCCTAACCCTAACCCTTAACCTAAACCAAACCCTAACCATAATCCTAACCATAGTTTTAATTCTAGTTTTAATCTGAAAACTACAACACTGACCATGACTCTGACCATAATACTAACCCTAGTCTAAACATCTCCCTAACCCTAACCCTAAACTTAACACTAGAACTACCACTAACCCTAACCCTAAATTTAACCATAATTGTAACCCTGGTATTACATTAGCCTTAAACCAAACCCTACCACTAAGTTAACCCCAAACCTAGCCCAAATCCAAGCCCTAACCCGAGTTTTAACCCTAAACCTAATCCTAAAACTAGCCCTAATAAAAATCATGACCCTAGCCCTAACCCTATCTCTAACTCTATCCATTGCCATAACCATAACCCTAGGAGTAAACTTAATCCTATCCCTAATTCTAAACCTATGCATTATTCTAAATCAAACCTAAACCCTAAACCTCACCCTATCATTACACTAACACTAACCATAACACTAAGTCGAGCCCTAACTTTAAATCTTAACCTATCCCAAACTTCTAACCCAGAACTTGACCCTAATAATACCCTTAAACCTGACCCTAACCCTAAACCTAACCCTTACATTACATGTAGCCATAAATCTAACTCTAAAAATATCTTTAACCATAACCCTAGATCTGATATTAGCTCTAGTTCTAATCCTAGCCCTAACACTAAAATAAACCATAGCCCTCATCCTAGCCCCAAACCTAGACTTAATCATAACCCTAACCCTAACCATAGCCGTAACCCTAATTCTAAACCTCACCGTATCACTAAACCTAGCTATAAGGCCATTCCTTATCATAAACTTAACCGTAACTGTAACCCAAGTGCTAGGCCTAAGGTGAACACTAACCCTAGCCCTAATTCTGGCCCTAATTTAACCCTATCACTAAACCTAACCTTAACCCTAGCCCTAAGACTAGCTCTAACTCTCAAAGTAGCCCTATCCCTACTTCTAACCCTATCCATTACTGTAATCCTAACCCTAGCCCTAACCCTAGCCATAACCATTGTCTAATCTTTATTCCTAGTCCTAACCCTAGATCTAACCCTAACTCTAAATCTAACCCTAAACCTTAGCCTAAGCCTAACATTAACACTAGCCCTAGCCCTAACAATAATCATAAAACTAGCACTAACCCTAACCCTTGCAGTAAAATAAACCCAAGCAATAGCCCTAACACTAAACCTTAACCTAAACCAAATCTTAACACTACACCTAGTCCTAACCATAGCACTAATTTGAAACCTAATCTTAACGTTAATACTAACCCTAACTCTGGCTCATATCCTAACACTCACCCTAGCTCTAAACACCACACTAACCCTAAACCGAACCCTTACAATAACCCTAGCCTTAATTCGAGTTCTAACTCTAACCCTAAAAGTAAACCTGACCCTGACTATTAACCTAACACTAACACAGCTCTAAATTTCACCCTAACCTTAAACCTAATCATAGCACTAGAGGTTTAACCCCTAACCATCACCCTAAAACTAACCCTAAAAACCATAGTTCTTACATTAGTCATTGCTCTAACACTAGCCTTAACCCTAACACAAAAACTAGCCCTAATCCGAACCCTAAACCTAGTTTTAATCCTAAACCTAGCCCTAATCCTAGATCTAACCCTATAACTTACCCTATGTCAAACGCTAAACCTAATGCTAATACTAATTGTAATCCTAACCCTAATCCTTAACTTAATCCAAACCCTAACCCTACTAATAGGATTAGGGTTTGAGTTAGCTCAATAATTAGGATTAGGACTAGGTTAGACCTAATCATTAACCTAACCCAAACCCTAACCCTAGTCCTCATTCTAGCTCTAACCATAAACCAAACCCTAACCCTAACCCTGACCCTTATTCTGACCCTAACAATAATCATAGGTCTAACCCTAAACCAAAACCTAACACTAGCCCTGCTGGTAAACTTATACCTAACGCTAACCCTAACACTAGCCCTAGACCTAAAGCTAATCCTAATCTTTCCATAACACTAGTCCTAGACCTAAAGAAAAACGTAGCTTTAGTCCTAAAATAACACTTAGCCTAAAGCCAAAAACTAACCTTTCCCCTAATCTTAACCCTGGTCCTAATTCTGGCTTTCACATTAACCATAACTCTAAACCGAACACTGACCCTGACACTAACACTAACCCTAGCTCTAAACATCACCCTAACCCTAAACCTAACCCTAAAATTATACTTAGCTATAACATTAACCCTAAAACTTGCCCTAATCATAACAAAGTTCTTACATTTGCCATAGCACTAACCTATTGCAAAACCTAGCCCTAACCCAAGCCCTATCCTAGCTTTAACCCTAAAGCTAACCATAACCCTACCCTTAGCACTAACCCTAAACCTAGGCCTACCACTAGACCTAATCCTAAGCATAACACTAGCCCTGTCACTAGCTCTAACCCTATCCATTACCCTAATAATATCCATAACACTTCTGAGAACCCTAGGCCGAACCCTAATCCTATCCTTAACTGTAATCCTATGCATTACCCTACACCTACCCTGAACTCTAATTCTAAAACTATCATTAACCTATTCCTAACCATAATGATGACTCGAGCCTTAACCCTTAACCTTAATCTAATAAAAATCCTAATCCTGACCCTGACCCTAATAATACCCATAGCTCTAAACCTGACCCTAACAAGAAACTTGACCCTTATGATAGACCAAGCTTTAAACCTAATCCTAAATCTCTCTCTTACTGTAACCCTAGACCTGTCATTAGCCCTAGCTCTAATCCTAATCCTAATCTTAACACAAAACTTACCCACATTCTAGACATAAACCTCACCTTAATCATAAACCTATCCCTATCCATAACCCTAAGTCTAATCCTCACCTTAGTCCTAAAAGTAGCTATAATCCCATCCCTTCACCTAAACGTAACCCTAATCGTAACCCTAACACTAACCCTAGCCCTAAATCTAGGCCTAGCACTAACACTAACCCTAGTCCTAATCCCAGCCCTAATTTAGCTCTATCCCTAACCAAAATCTAACCCTTGCTCTAAGACTAACTCAAAATCTCTACCTAGCCTTATAACTAGTTCTAAACCTATCCCTTACCATCACCATATACCTAGCCCTAAACTTAGCCCTAATCCTAGCCCTAACCTTACCCCTAGCTCAAAGCCTAGATCTAAACCTAACTCTAAAAATAACCCTGAAACTAATCCTAAACCTCACACTAACACGAGCCCTAATCCTAACATTAATCCTAAAACTAGCTCTAACTCTACCCCTAGCCCTAAAACAAAACCAAATCATAACCCTAACCCTAACACTTAACCTAAACCAAACCCTAACTCTACACCTAGCCCTAATCCTATCTTTATTCTAGTTCTAACTCTAAACTGAAAACTAATCTGGATTCTGACTCTGACCCTAACATTGAACCTAGCTCTAAACATGATCATAACCATAAACAAAACTGTAACACTAGACATAGCCCTAACCCTGACCCTATCACTAGCTCTAATCATATCACTACTTTGTACATTAGCCGTAGCCTTAACCATAGCCCTAACCTAATCCAAAACCTAGCCTTAATAGGTCCTAAACCTAGATTTTTTTAAATATTTATTTTTCATTTTTCGGGGGATACATCTTTATTTTATTGGTATATGGTGCTGAGGATCGAACACAGAGCTCTGAGCATTCCAGGCGAGAAGGCTACTTCTTGAGCCATATCCCCAGCCACTAAAATTAGCTTTAACCCTAAATGTAAATCAAAACCTAACCCAAACAAAAGCCCTAATCCTATACATAACCCTACCCCTAATCTTAGGTCTAACCCTATCCATTACCCTAATGATAACCTTTATACTAACCCTAGGCCTAACCCTAACCCTATCCATTACACTAAACCACACCTAATCCCTAAACCTAACACTTTCATTACCTTAACCCTAAATCCTAATGATAATTCAAGCCCTAAACCTAAACCGTAACTTAACCCAAACCCTCACCTTGATCCTGACCCTAATAATAACCCTAGCTATAAAACTGACCCTTAGTATAAACCTAACCCCTACACTGGACCAAGTCATAAACTAACACTAAATCTATCCCTAAATATAACCCTAGACCTGACATTAGCCCGAGTCCTAATACTAGCCCTAACCCTAACACAAACATTAGACTTCATCCTAGCCCTAAACCTAGCTTTAATCATAACACTAAACCTAACCCTAGCCCTAACCCTAATACTAACACTTGCCCTAGCCCTCAACCTAGCTATAACCCAATACCTTACCCTAAATGTAATACTAACTCTAACCATAATGCAAGACCTAAACCTAACACTAACACTAGCCCCAATTTAGCCCTATCCCTAAACCTAGCCCTAACCCTAACCCAAACCCTAGAGCTAAGACTAACTCTAACTCTCATACTAGCCCTATCATTAGTTCTAACCCTATCCCTTACCATAATCCTAAACCTAACCCAAACCCTTGTCCTAACCCTTGCCCTATCCTTAGCCATAGCCCTAACCATAGATCAAAACCTAACTCTAAATCTAAACCTAACCCGAAGCCTAAGCCAAACCATTATAAATATTTAGACTCTGTGTCCACAGATGTTGGCTTCAATTATTATTTAGAATATAGTCATTAGTTTCATAAAAGGTATACCATTTCTGGTGGTGTATAGTGAACTGAGGGTCAGGGGTAGGATGCTATGTTACGGGGGAAAGGAATGAGGGTATGTGATTAATCTAACTTAGCAACTTTGGAGGAGAACTCCAATGAATAGATAGGGGAAATTTATGGAAGAAGTTATAAATTCAAACTCCTTATCTGTATTCATAAAATTACCCTATATATAAATAGTAAAAGTTAGCAAGCTGAAAGTGTGATAGAGGGAGAAAGAAAAAAGAAGAAAAGTAACAAGGAAATAAAGAAAGAGATGGAGAAAGTAAATAAGAGCAAATAAAGAGGTGGTGAGGTGGGGCCTATGCAATTCCTCTATATTATACTATTCTAGTGATTCAGTTCTTAAATTCCAATTTCATGGAAAGTACTTGGTTTCACATATGTTGAGGCGGTGAGGACCAGAGGGGATGGATAGAAGAGAATGGATGCGAAGAGCAAGAAAAGAAAAGTAAGAAAGAAAAAAGTCTCTCAGGACTCTGTTTTCATTTCTTGCAGTAGGTGGAGTTGTCTATTCCTAGCTTAAGTCTCTGTGCTCAGGGTGGTGGAGGTAGCCAGGGTGAGAGGGCTTGAGCTTCTACCTGGAGCCTTCCTACTCTTAGTCTCTGAATTGGAAACCAGGTGCCTGTACAGTTGCTGTTCCACATTGATAGCTACACCCCCCAAAAGCTCGTGAGATAAATCTTGAGTTATCACAGCTGGAGGTAGGGAATTGGAAATGGGTTACCTGATAAGCTGCAAAATCGAGCTGGTAGCCACGCCCACTGATAGATAACGAGTAAGGACTTGCAAGATGGATTCCATCTATTACCCATGTATGGTGTTTTGTGAGGTGGGTGGTTCTGGAGTGACCTTGTGCTGTGTCCAGAGCTCTGTCTCTTGACTCTCAAACTAAGCCTCTGTTTTCTGTGCTTCCTTCCATCTGCACAGAGAGCACCCATGTGGCTGACACTGCTGTCAGCGCCCTGAGAAACTGCACACCCGAGCCTTCCATTTGAGCTGAGAGCACCCATGTGGCACAAGTTTTCTTCAAATTTCTATGATACTGGGCAGGATTCACCTTACTCTGCTTCACAGGTTTGGGCCTTCTCAGTTCAATGGTTCGCTGTCAGGAATAGTCTGTATTTTAAGGTTTCCCTTCATTATGGCTTATTGATATGAATGAAAATTGAGCTGGAAGTCAAACAGGATGGGCAGGAGGTGCTTAAAACTTCACAAACTCAGTTCTCAGTGGTCACTCTCTGGTTTCTTTCTTTTGAAGGTAGGCCAAAGATGAAGCATGCAAAAGAAACTGTATCTGAGAGCCCTTAAGGAGAAAACAGAGAAATATGTATGTACTGAAATAAGTCTCCCATAAATTTGATCAGATTTCTTTGGTACTGTGCAGTATTCATCTTTTAGCTTGCTCCACTAGGCTCCCCAAGGTTGGCACTTCTAGTATCAATGGTTCTCTAAACAGGTAAGTGTTAGTGTTACAGTTAGGGTTAGGGCTAACATTAGAGCTAGTGTTAGAGCTAGAGTTTGTTTTGTTCAAATTTCTTTGATACTGGGAAGATTTATCTTTTACCTACACTTCTATGTTCCCCAGTTTTGGGCCTTCTCGGTTCAATGGTTCGCTGTTGGGAATAGTTTGTTTTTAATGTCTCACTTCATTTTGACCTATATGGGTAAATGTAAGTGGAGCTAGAATTCAGAGGGTTGGTGCTACCTCATTGAAACTTCACATACTCAATCAGTTGTCTGTGGGCAATCTCTGGTTTCTTCCTTTTAAAAGTTGCCATAAGTTGAAGCATGCCAAACAACTTTACCCAAGAGCACTTTAGGAGAAAACAGGGCAATATGCATGTACTGAAATACCTCCCCCAATTATTTGGTCAGAATAATTTGATACTGTACAGGATTCATCTGTAAACTTGACCCACTAGTCTCCCCAAGTTTAAAACTTTTATGATCAAAGGTTCTCTTAACAGGTTAGGCTTAGTGTTATGGTTAAAATTAGGGCAAGTTTTAGAACTACTGTTAGGGTTAGAGTTAGTTCTTATCAACGTTTTGGATACTAGGCAGGATTTGTCTTTTTCCTATTCTTAGTATGCTCCCCATGTTTAGGATTCCTAGGTAAAAGGGTTTGCTCTCAGGAGCAGTTTTAATTTTCATGTTTCACTTTATTTTGCCCTATAGTGGTGAAAGGAAATGGAGCTGGTCTCAAACAGGGTTTGTGCTAGCTGGTTGAAACTTCACACACTCTATCAGTTCTCAGTGCACATTCTCTCATTTGTTTCTTGTGGTAGTAGCCAAAAGCTGAATTAGAAAGAAAAGCTTTATCTGTGAGCACTTTAGGAGCAAGCTTCAATATTTTTTTTGCATGGATTACTTTGATATTGTACAGGATTCATCCTTTTCCTAGTCTTAGTAGGATCACCAAGTTTGGGTTTTCAAGGTTTGCCGGTTCACTGTCAGGAAAAGTTGGAATTTTTAGGTTTCACTTTATTATGGCCTATAGACGTGAATGAAAATGGAGCTGGAAATCAAACAGAGTTACTACTAACTGCTTGAAACTTCACAAACTCAATCAGCTCTCTGTGAGCACTCTCTGGGTGTTCTCTGTGAAAATACCTTAAACTGAAGCATGAAAAAATAATTTATCCAAGAGCACATTAGGAGAAAACAGGGAAATATGCACTTAATGAAATACCTCCCCCAATTATTTGGTCAGATTTCCTTGATACTGCACAGGATTCATCTGTTAGCTCGCCCCACTGGGGTCCTTTATTTGGGGACTACTATGATCAATGGTTTTCTAAAAAGGTTAGGTTAGATTTAGTATTAGGTTAGGGCAAGGTTTGAATATTAGTGTTTTGTTAGATTTAGTTTTTTTTTTTCAAAATTCTTTTATACTGGGCATAATTCAACTTTTACCTAGCATTACTATATTCTCTAGGTTTGGGCCTCTTGGGTCAAGGGTTTGCTCTCCTGAAAAGTTTGAATTTTAAGTTTTGGTTTCATTTTGACCTATGTGTGTAAATGGAAATGGAGCAGAAAATCCAACAAGGCTGGTGCTAGCTATTTGAAACCTCACACACTCAATCAGTTTTCTATGGGCATTATGTGGTTTATTCCTTGTTAAAGTAGCCCTAAGCTGAAGCATGCAAAGGAACTTTATGTGAGAGCACTTTAGGATAAAACAGGGAAATATGCATGTACTGAACTACCTCCCCAATTATTTGGTCAGATTTCTTTGATATTGTGAAAGATTCATCTGTTAGTCTACCCAACTTGGCTCCCCAATGTGGGACTTCTAGGATCAAAGGGATTCTAAACAGGTTAAGATTGCTGTTAGGGTTAGTGCTAGGACTAGCATTAGACCTAGTGTTAAGGTAAGAGTTAGTTTTGTTTTCAAAGTTTTCTATGCTATTGTGCAGGATTCATCTTTTTCCTATTTTGACTATACTCCAACTGTTTGGGCCTCCTACGTAAAAGGTTTTGCTTCAGGAACAGTTTCAATTTTCATGTTTCTCTTCCTTTTGCCTTATAGGGGTGAATGGAAATGAAGCTGGTAATCGAACAGGGTTTGGGCTAGCTGGTTGAAACTTCACACACTCCATCAATTTTTAGTAAGCATAATCTGGTGTTTGCCATGGAAGTAGCCCTAAGATGAAGTAGAATGAAACAGCTTTATCTCTGAGTGCTTTAGGAGAAAGCAGAGTACCCATGTCCTGAGCTTCAATTTTTTTTGGTTGGATTAATTTGATACTATACAGGATTTATCCTTGACCTAGCCTTAGTAGGCTGCCCACGTTTGGGCATTCAGGTTCAATGGTTCAGTGTCAAGAACAGTTTGAATTTTTATGTTTCACTTCGTTATGGCCTATAGGTGTGAATGCAATGGAGCTAGAAATCAAACATTGTTGGTGCTAGCTGCATGGAACTTCACACACTCAATCACCTCTCTGTGGGAACTGTTTCGTTTTTCTTTGTGAAAGTACCTTAAGCTGAAGCATGAAAAACAATTTATCAATTAGCACTTTAAGAAAAAAACAAGGAAATATGAATGTACTGAAATACCGCCCCCAATTTTTAATCAAATCTCTTTTATACTGCACAATATTCATCTGTTAAGTTGCACCACTAGGCTCCCCAATTTGGGACTTCTATGATCATAGGTACTCTAAACAAGTTAGAATTAGGTTAGGATTGGGTTACATCTAGTGTTAGATTTAGAGTGAGTTTTGTTCAAATTCATTTGATACTTGGAATAATTCGTCTTTTACCTAGCCTTACTATTTTCCCCAGGTTTGGGCCTTATCCCTGTCTGGATCAGTTTGTATTTTAAGGTTTCCTTCATTTTGACCTATATGGGTAAATGTAAATGGAACTTGAAATCAAACAGGGTTAGTGCTCACTGCTTAAAACTGCACATACTCCATCAGTTCTATGTGGGCACTCTGATTTCTTCCTTGTGAACGTTTCCCAAAGCTGAAGCATGCAAAAACATCTTTATCCGAAAGTATTGTAGGAGACAACAGGGAAATATATATGTACTGAACTACCTCCCCAAATTATTTGGTCAGATTTCTTTGATACTGCACAAGATTCATCTGTTAGGTTGCCCCACTAGGCTCCCTTAGTTTGGGACTTCTATGATAAAAGGTTCTCTAAACAGATTAGGGTTAGGTTTATGGTTAGGGTAAGGGCTAGGTTTAACCTAGTGTTAGGGTTACAGTCAGTTTTTTTTTTTTTTTTTTTTTTTTTTTCATATATCTTTGATACTGGTCAGGATTCGTCTTTTACCTGGCTCACAATGTTCCCTGGTTTGGGCCTTCTTGCTTCAATGATTTGCTGTCAGGAACAGTTTGTATTTTATGGTTTCACTTTTTTTGAACTATTTTGTTGAAGAGAAATGGAGCAGGAAATCAAACCAGGTTGGTGCTAGCTGCTCGAAACTTCACACAGTCAATCTGTTCTCTGTGGGCACTCTCTGGTTTGTTCCTTATGAAATTAGTAATAAGCTGAAGCATGCAATACAAATTTATCTGAGAACACTTTAGGAGAAAACAGGGAAATATGCATGTACTGAAATAGCTCCCCCATTTTTCTTGTCAGATTTCTTTGAAACTGCCCATGATTCATCTAAGTTTGCCCCACTAGACTCCCCAATTTTGAAACTTCTATGATCAATGTTTCTCTAAACATATTAGTTTTAGGATTAGACTTAGTGTTAGGACTAGGTTTAAACCAGGTGTTAATGTTAGCTTTAGTTTTTTTTTTTTTTTTTTTTTTTTTTTTTTTTTTTTTTTAATTTGTATTTCTATGATACTGGCAGGTTTCACTTTTTCACTATTTTCCTATTTTGACTATATTCCAAATGTTTTGGCTTAGTTTTAGGATTAGGGTTAGGGCTAGGTTTAGAACTAATATCCGGGTTAGAGTTAGTGTTGTTCAAACTTCTTTGATACCATTCAGGATTCATTTTTTAACCTAGCATTACCATGTTTCCCAGGTTGGGCCTTCTCAGTTCAAGGTTCGCTGTCAGGAACAGTTTGTGTTTTAAGGTTTCACTTCATCTTGACTTCTATGGGTTAGGATTAGTGTTAGAGCTATGGCTCGGTTTTGTTTTAGGGCTAGGGCTAGTGTTAGGGCTAGATTTTGAATTAGCATTAGGGTTAGAGCTAGTGTTAGGGTGAGGTGTAGGCTTAGGTTTATGGTTAGATTTAGAGTTAGATTTAGATCCAGGGTTGGGGTTAGGGCTAGGGTTAGTGTTACGGTAAGGGATAGGGTTAGAACTAAGGAAATGGCTAGGATGAGAGTTAGATATATATTTAGGACTAGGCTTAGGGTTAGGGTTAGGGTTAGAGCTAAAATAGGGCTAGGATTAGGGCTAAGGTTAGTGTTAGAGATAGGCCCAGGGGTAGGGCTAGATTTAGGATTAGCATTGGGGTTAGGATTAAGTTTAGGGTAATGGGTGATATTATAGCTTGCTTTAGGGCTAGGATGAGGGTTAGAATTAGGATTAGGGCTAGGGTTAGTGTTTAGGTTAGGATTAAGAATAAGTTTATGGATAGGGTTTCTTTTAGGTTCAGTGCTAGAATTAGGCTAGGGCTAATGTAAAGTCTAGAATTATGATTAAAGATAGTTTTAGGGTAAGGTTATTGCTAGGTCTAGTGTCAGAGCTATGTTTAGGATAAGGGTCAGGTTTAGATTTAGGGGTATTATTAGGGTTAGGGTCAGAGTTAACATTTGGTTTAGGTCAAAGTTTAGGTTTAAGGCTTGAATTAGTGTTAGGTTTAGGCTTAGCGTTAGGGTGATGGATAGGATTAGGTTTAGGTTTCCGATAAGGTTTAGGGTAATGGATGGGTTAGGTTTAGCAATAGGGTTAAGGTTAGCATTAAGTTAGGGTTATGTTTAGTATAATGAATAAATTTAGAGCTAGGGTTTGGGCTAGGTTATGGTTTGGATTAAGTCTAAAATTAGAGTTAGGTTTAAGGATAGGCTAGGGTTTGGTTTACAGTAAGTGTTAGGTTTTTAGCTAGGGTTATGGTTAGGTTAGGGTAAGGGTTAGTGTTTGAGCTAGGGTAATGTCTTGGGCAAGGATTAGGTTTACGTTCAGGTCTAGTGATATGTTTATGGTTAGAGTTTGGTTTAGGGTTTGGGTTATGGCTAGAGTTTTCATTACATTTAGGGTTAGTTTTAGGTTAATGGATAATGTTAGATTTAGGGTTAGGGTTAGGGTTAGGGTTAGGTTATGATTTAGCTCTAGTCTTAGGATTAGGTTTAGTGTAAGGATTAATGTTTCTGCTAGGGTTAGGGCTATGATGAGGTTTAGGTTTATGGTTTGGTCTTGGGATACATTTATGTTTAGGGTTAGGTTTAGTGTTAGGGATAGGGTTATAATTAGGGTTAGGGTTAGGGTTAGGGTAATTGACAGGTTTAGAACTAAAGTTTGAGCTAGGATTAAGGTTAGGATAAGAGCTAGAGTTAGTGTTATGGTTTTGGTTAGGGCTAGGGTAATGTTCAGGTTAAGGGTTTGGCTTTGAGCTAGGGTTAGATCTAAGGCAAGTGTTAGTGATAGGGTTATGCTTAGGGCTAAGTTTAGGCCTAGGATTATGGATAGGTTTTGTGTTAGGTTTAGGGTAGGGTGAGGACTATGGTTATTGTTAGGGCTACTGTTAGGGTTAAGACTAGGGTTAAAATAGGGTTAGGGCTATGTTTAGGGCTAGTATTAGGGTTAGGGTTATGGCTAGGTCTAGTATTAGGACTAGGTTTTGTGTTAGGGAGAGGTTTAGAGATAGGTTAATGTTAGGGTCAGGGTCAGTGTTCCGGATAGGATTAGGGTTAGGGTTAGAGCCAGATTAGGACTAGTGTTAGGTCTAGAGGTAGGGTAAGTTTTTAGTTTAGGTTAAGGGTTATTGTTAGGGCTAGAGCTAAGATTTTGTTTAGGTCTAGGGCTAGAATTATAGCTATATTTAGGATTAGTTTTGGTTCTAGATCTAGTGTTATAGTCAGGTATAGGAATAGGCTTACTGGTAGGGCTACTGTTATGGGTTGATTTAGGGTTAGGGTGCGATTTAGACCTAGAGTTACTATTAGGATCAGAATAAGGATCAGGGTTAGAGTTAGAACTAGAATGAGGGCTAGACTAGTAATAGTGTTTAAGTTAGGCTAAGGATTAGGGTTAGGACTAGTGTTAGCATTTGGTTTAGGGTTTGTCTTAGGGTAAGGGATAAGGTTAGAGCTAGGGATAGGGCTCAGGTTAGGGTTAGGGTTACGGGTAGTTAGGGTTTAGATTAGGGTATCTCCTAGGGTTAGAACTAGAATTAGGGGTAGGATTTGTGTTAGGGTTAGGGCTAGGTTTATGACAACGACTAATGTATGATCTAGGGTTATGATTAGGGCTAGTTTTAGGGTTACAGTTAAGGCTAGGTCTGGTGTTAGGGTTAATTTAGATGTTTAGAGCTAGGATTAGTGTTAGGATCAGTGTCAGGGTCAGGGTTATTTTTAGAGTTAGGGTTAGGGCTAGGTGTAGGTTTATGGTTTGGTTTAGGTTAAGGTTAGGGTTAGGCATATGGCTTGGTTTTGTTTTAAGTCTAGGGCTAGGGGTAATGCAAGTTTTAGGATTAGCAATATTGTTAGGGCGAGTGTTAGGTTTGGTTTAGGATTATGGTTATGGTTAAATTTAGAATTGGGTTTAAATTTAGTGTTAGGCTTAGATCCAGTGTTTGGCTAGGGCTAAGGATAGAACTAGGGCTAGAGCTAGGGCAATAGTTAGAGTTAGTCTTAAAGGTAAGTTTAGGGTTAGGATAGGACTAAATTAGGGTTAGTGCTAGGGTTAGTGTTAGGGTTAGGACTACGGTTAAGGCAAGGGTTATGGTTATGTTTAAGATTATGGTTAGGTTTAGGGTTATGGTTAGGTTTAGGGTAAGGGATGGGGTTATAGGTAAGTTTAGGGCTAGGGTTAGAATTAGAGTTATACCTCGGGTTATGGTTCAGTTTAGGATTAAGGCTAGATTTAGGGCTAGGATTAGGGATAGGGCTAATTTCAGGTCCAGCTGTACAGTTAAAGATAGTTTAGGGTTAGGTTAGATGTAGTGTAAGGATTAGGTTTAGGGTTAGGGTCAGGTTTAGAGCTAAGGGTATTGTTTGGGGCAGGGTCGTGGTTAGTGTTTGGGATGGGTTAAGGTTTAAATTTTGGGCTCGAATTAGCATAGGTTTAGGATTAGGGTAATGATATAGTTAGGTCTAGGTTTCAAGTTAGGTTTAGGGTAATGGATAGAGTTAGGATTAGGGATATGGTAAGGTTTAGTCCTAAGGTTAGCATTAGCATTAGAATTATGTTTAGGGTAATGAATAGGGTTAAAGCTAGGGTTAGAGCTAAGTTTATCGTTATTCTTAGTGCTAGGTTTAGCATTATGGTTAGGGTTAGCAATAAAGCTCTGTTTAGGGCTCAGATTAGGCTAGGTTTTGGGTTAAGTTAGGGCTAGGGTTAGGGTTATGGCTAATGTAAGTACTAGGGTTCCAATTAGGGCTAGTTTTAGGGTTAGGGTTAGGGTTAGGGCTAGGTCTAGTGTTATGTTTAGGGTTATGTTTAGGCTGATGTTTAAAGCTAGGTTTAGTGTTAGCATCAGAATCAAGGTTAGGGCTAGTTTTAGGGTTCTGCTTAAAATTAGAGTTAGGGCTAGGATTAGATCTAGGTGTAGGGTTAGGGTTTGGTTTAGGTTAAGTGTTAGGTTTAGGGATATGGCTCGGTTTCGTATCAGGGCTAGGCCTAGAGTTAGGGCTATTTTTAGGAGTAGCATTAGGGTTAGGGTTAGGGTTAGTGTTAGGTTTAGGCTTAGGCTTTGCATTAGAGTTAGATTTAGAGTTAAGTTTAGATATAAGATTAGGACTAGGGCTAAGGAAATGGCTAGGGTTAGGCCTAGGATTAGAGCAAGGTTTAGAATTCCAGTAAGGGATACGGTTAGAACAAGTCTTAGGGCTAGGGAGAGAATTAGACTTAGTTTTAGGGCTAGGGTTAGGGTTAGGGTTAGGTATAGGGCTAAGTTAGGTCTAAGATTAAGGAGGGTTGGTTTTAAGTTAGGCCTAGGTTTAAGGTTAGGGTTATGTTTAAGGCTATGTTTAGTGCTAATATGGGCTAGCAGTTGTGTTCAGGTTAGGGCTAGGATTATATCTAGGGCTAATGTCAGGTATAGGGTTATGGTTATGGATAGTTTTTCGGTTAGGTTTTGGCTAGGTCTAATGTAAGGTTTAGGTTTAGGGTAAGGGTTAGATTAGAGGTAGGTGAATTATTAAGGTCAGGGTCATGGTTAGCATTTCTTTTAGGTTTGAGTTTAGGGTTAGGACTCAAATCAGCATTAGGGTTACAGTTAGGGTAATGACAGGGTTAGATTTGGGGTTCAGGTTAGGTTTAAGGTAATTGATAGGGTTGGGGTTAATGATAGGTTTAGGGTTAGGCCTAGGGGTAGCATTAGGGAAAGGGTTATATTTAGGGTAATGGATAGAGTTCGAGTTAAGTTTAAGTCTAGGGTTATGGTTATGATTATGTCTTGAGATAGGTTTAGGCCTAGAATTAGCATTAGGTTATTGGTTATTATTAGGGTAATGTGTACAGTTAGAGCTAAGTTTATAGCTAGACTTATGGTTAGGATTATGTCTTGAGTTAGTGTTAGGGTATGGGTTAGACGTAGGGTTAGAGTTAGTGTTATGTTTAGTGTAAGAGTTAGGTTCTGAGCTATGATTAGGTTTAGAGCAAGGGTTATGTTCAGGGTTATGTTTAGGGATAGGATTATGGTAGGGTTAGGATTAGGGTTAGGGTTAGGGGAATGGTAATAATTAAGTTTAGTGTTAGGGTTAGTGTAATAAATACGGTTAGATGTAGGTTTCGGGTTAGGGACCAGGCTAGATTTAAGTTTAGGGATAGGGTTAGGTCTATGTTTATATTTAGATTTATGGTAAAGGTTAATGTTTGATCTATGGTTAGGACTATAGTGTGTATTATTTTAGGGTTAGGTCTAGGGTTAGTTTTCTGTTTAGGGTTAGGATTATGGTTAGGGTTAAGGCTAGGGTTACAATTATGTTTAGGGTTAGGGTAATGGGTAGGTTTAGAGCTAGAGTTAGGGCTAGGGTTAATGTAAAGATTAGGACTAGGTTTAGGGTTACATTCAGGAATAGTTCTAGGTTTATGTTTATAGTAAGGGTAAGGTTTTGAGATAGGGTTAGGACCAAGGTGAGGGTTAGCTTTGGGTTAGGCCTATGGTTAGGGTTAGGGTTATGCTTAGGGCTAGGTTAAGGCCTAGGATTAGCTCTATGTTTTGTGTTAGCTTTAGGCCTACGGTTAAAGCTTGGGGTAACGTAAGGGTTAGGATTATGAGTAGGGATAGTTTTAGGGTTAGGGTTATGCCAAGATCTAGTGTTAGGTTTAGATTTTCAGTTAGTGTCTGGTTTTAGAAGTAGGTTTACTGTCAAAGGTAGAGTCAGTGTCTGGGTTAGAGTTCAAGTTAGGGTTACAGCCAGAATTAGGAGTAGGTTTAGGTCTAGGGGTAGTGTTAGTGTTTGTGTTAGGATAAGGGTTATTGTTTGGCCTAGGACTAGGTTTTTGTTTAGGTCTAAAGCAAGATATAAGGCTAGATTTAGGATTAGGTTTAGTTCCAGGGCTAGTGCTAGCTTTTAGTCTAGTGTTAGGGTCAGATTTAGAACTAGGGTTTGTGTTAGGGTCAGGATAAGGGTCAATGTTTGTGTTCAAGTTTGAGATAGGATTAGAGATAGAATGAGGGCTAGGATATGAACTATTAATAAGGTTAGGATTTGGTTTAGCCTAAGTCATAGGTCTAGGGCTACCATTAGGGTTAGGGTTATTCATAGAGTAATCGATAGCCTTAGAGCTTGTGTTAGGGCTAGAGTTCGGGTTAGCGTTAAATCTAGGTTTAGGGCTAAGACCTTAGGGCTAGTTTGGGGGTTAGGGTTTGGGCTAATGATAAGGAAATGGCCAATGTAAGAGCTAGGGTTACAATGAGGGTTTGATTTAGGGTTAGGGTTAGGGGTAGGTCTAGTGTTACGGTTAGGTTTAAGGTTAGGATGGTGTTTAGAGCTAGGTTTAGTGTTAGGATATTAGTCAGCATCAGGATTATGGTTAGGACTCGAATTAGGAATATGTTTACATTTAGGTTTCAGTTTAAGGTTAGGAGGGTGTTTAGAGCTAGGGTGAGCATTAGGATATGAGTCAGGGCCAGGGTTGGATTTAAGGTTAGGGTTAGGACTCGAATTAAGGCTATGGTTAGGTCGAGGTTTAGTGTTAAGGTTTGGTTGAAGTTAAGGTTTATGATTAGGGCTATTGCTCAGTTTGTTTTACTGCTAGTGTTAGGGTTAGGGCTACTTTTACCATTAGAATTAAGGTTAGGGGTAGTTTTAGTGTTTGGCTTAGGCTTAAGGTTAGGGTTAGATTTCAAGGTAGGGTTAGATATAGGGTTACGGCTAGGACTAAGGATAGGGCAAGGGTTAGGGCTAGGGTTAGGGTTATGGTAATGGATAGGCTTAGAACTAGGGATAGGGATAGTGTGAGAGTTAGAGTTAGACTTAGGGCTAGGGTTAGGGTTAGGTTTAGGTATAAGTTAGCGGTATGGCCAGTGTTAAGGTTTGCTCTAGGGTTAGGGTCAGTTTTAGACCTAGGGTTTGTGTTACGGTCAGAATAAGGGTCAGGGTTAGAGAAAGGGTTTGGGATAGGATTAGAGGTAGAATGAGGGCTAGGGTCAGGACTATTAATAATGTTAGGATTTTGGTTAGCCTAAGGCGTAGGGATAGGTCTAGGTTTACCATTAGGGTTAAGGTTTCATTTAGAGTAAGGGATAGGTTTAGAGCTAGGGTTATGGCTAGAGTTAGGGTAGGTTTAAGGTTAAAGTTAGGTTTAGGGTTCGAATTAGGGCTAGTTTTGTGTTAGGGTTAGGACTTGGGTTAGGGCAATCACTAATATAAGAACTAGGGTTACAATTAGGGTTAGTTTTAGGGTTAGGGTTAGAGGGAGGTGTAGTTTTAGTTTTAGGGTTAAGTTTAAGTTTAGGATAATATTTAGAGCCACATTTAGTTTTAGGATATGACTCAGGGTTAGGGTTAGGACTCAAATAAGGGCAAGGGTCACTGTTAAATTTTGGTTTAAGTTTAGGATGGTGTTTGAAGCTAGGGTGAGTTTAGCATATGAGCCAGTGTCAGGTATACTTTTAAGGTTAGGGTTAGGACTCGAATTAAGGCTATGGTTAGGTCTAGGTGTAGTGTTAAGGTTTGGTTTAAGTTAGATTTAGCGTTAGGACTATTGCTTGTTTTTGTTTTACTGCTGGTGGTAGGGTTAGGGCTAGTTTTATGATTAGCATTAGGATTAGGTTTAGTGTTAGTGTGAGGCTTAGGCTTAGGCTTAGGCTAGGACTAAGGATTGGGCAAGGGGTAGGGCTAGGCTAGGGTTATGGTAAGGGCTAGGATTAGAACTAGTGATAGGGCTAGTGTGAGAATTATTTTATTCTTAGGGCTAAGGTTAGGGTTAGGGTTAAGGATAGAGCTAAATTAAGGCTAGGATTAGGTCTATGGTTAGTGTTCAGCTTAAGCATAGAATTAGGGTTAGATTTATGATTTAGTTTAGGGTAAGGTGTTATGCTAGTTTTAGAGGAAGGGTGATGTTTAGAATAAGGGTTAGGATTAGTGTTATGATTAAGTCTAGGTTTAGGGCTAGGATGAGGGCTAGGGTTGTTTCAGAGTTAGGGCTAGGATCAGGATTATGGCTAATTCAAGTCTAGAATTATGTTTAAAGATAGTTTTAGGGTTCGGATTATGGGTACGTCTAGTGTAAAGTTTAGGTTTAGGGTTATGGTCAGTTTAGGGCTAGGGTATTATTAAGGTGAAGGTCTAGGTTAGAGTTTTGAATAGGTTAAGGCTTAAAGTTAAGGGTTGAATTAGCATTAGGGTAAGGGTTTGTGTAATGATAGGCTTAGAATTAGGGTTCATGTTAGGTTTAGGGAAATGGATAGGTATAGGATTAGAGATAGGGTTAGGTTTAGGCCTAGGGTTATTATTAGGGTAGGTTATTGTTATGGTAATGTATAGGGTTAGGGCTAGGGTCATGGTTATGATTAGGGCTAGGGCTAGTGTTAGGGTTAGGGTCAAAGCTCAGGTTAGGGCTCAGATTAGGACTAGGATTTGGGTTAAATTAGTGATAGGGTTAGGATTACGGCTAATGTAACTACAAGGGTTACGATTACGGCTAACTTTAGGGTTAAGATTATGGCTAGGTTTAGTGATAGGGTTAGTGTTAGGATTAGGGTGATGTTTAGAGCTAGGATTAGTGTTAGTGTCAGAGTCAGTGTCAGGTTTAGTTTTATGGCTCAGCTTAAAACTTGAATTAGGGCTAGGGTTATAGGTATGTGTATGGTTAGGGTTTGGTTTAATTTAAGGGTTAGGGATAGAGCTTATTGCCTGGTTGTTTTTTATAGAGCTAGGCTAGCATTAGGGCTAGTTTTAGGTTTAGTGTTAGGTTAGGGCTAGTGTTAGGTTTAGGCTTAGTCTTTGGGTTAGGGTTAGATTTAGAGATAGATTATGATCTAAGGTTGGTGCTTGGGCTATGTATAGGGCAAAGTTTAGGACTAAATATAGGGCTAGGGTTAAGGGTTACATTAAGGGATAGGGTTAGAACTTGTGATAGGGCTAGTGTGAGAGTTATATTATTCTTAGATCTAGGGTTAGGGTTAGGTTTAAAGATAGGGTGAAATTAGCGCTAAGATTAGGGGCTAGGGTTAATATTGGGGTTAGAGCTAGGGTTAGGGCTAGGGTTAAGATTAATCTAGATTTAGGGCTTGGATAAGAGCTGGGGTTTTTGTTAGGGTTAGGGCTAGGATTAGGGCTAGGGCTAATGTCAGGTGTGGTGTTTCAGTTGAGGCGAGGACAGTTTTAGGATTAGGTTTATGGCTAGGTCTAGTGTAAGGGTTAGGTTTAGGGCTAAGGGTCAGGTTTAGAGCTAGGGGAATTATTAGGGTCAGGATCAGGTTAGAGTTTGGTTGAGGTTAGGGTTTAGCATTAGGGCTCTAATAAGCCATTAGGCTTGGTTAGGGTAATGTTAGGGTTTTTTAGGGTTCAGTTAGGTTTACGGTAATTGATAGGGTTAGGTTTAGCGATAGGGTTTGTGTTAGGCCTAGGTTATCATTAGGGTAAGGGTATGGTTAGGAAAATGGATAGGGTTAGAGCTAAGGTTATGGCTAGGGTTATGGTTAGGAATAGGTCTTGAGTTAGTCTAGGGTTAGGGTTAGAACTAGGATTAGTGTTAGGGTTATGTTTAGCATAAGAGTTAGGTTTTGATCTAGGGTTAGGGCTAGGGCGAGTGTTAGGTTTAGAGATAGGTCTAGGGATAAGATTAGAGTATGGATAAGGTTAGGGTTGGATTAGGGCTAGCATTATCATTAGGGGTAGGGTTAGGTTTAGAGTAATGGATACAGTTAGATATAGGCATAGGGCTATGGTTAGTGTTAGATTGAGGTTTAGGGTCAGGGCTATGGTTATGTTTAGGTTTATGGTAAGGGTTAGGGTTTGAGCTAGAGATAGGTCTATGGTGACTGTGTGTTTAGCGTTTGTTCTAGTGTTAGATTTCTGGGTTAGGTTTAGGTTTAGGGTTAGGCCTAGGGTTATCAATAGGTTTTGGTTTAGTTTTAGGGTAATGGGTAGGTTTAGTGCTAGATTTAAGGCTAGGGGTTAAGTTTAGGATTAGGGCTAGAGTTAGGGGTATATTTAGGGATAGGTGTAGGTTTATGTTTAGGATAAAGGGTTAGGCTTTGAGGCTAACTGATAGGGTTAGGCTTTGAGCTAGGATTAGAACTAATCAAGTGTTAGATTTTGGTTAGTTAGTGTTATGCTTAGGCTTAGGATTAACTCTAGGTTTTGTGTTAGGTTTAAGCCTAGGGTTAGGGCTGTGGGAAATGTAAGAGCTAGGATTATGATTAGGGCTAGATTTAGGGTTAGGATTTTGGCTATGTCTAGTGTTAGGTTTAGATTTTTGTTTAGGGTCAGGTTTAGAGTTAGGTTTACTCTTAAAGGGCAGGGTCAATGTTTGGGTTAGAGTTAAAGTTAAAGTTAGGGTTACTGCTAGAATTAGAACTAGGTTTAGTTCTAGGGGTAGGTTAGTGCTTGTGTTCGATTAAGGGTTCAGTTCAAGTTTTGGGTGGTGTTTAGACTTAGAGTGAGTGTTAGGATATTATTCGGGTCAGGGTTAGTTAAGGTTATGGTTAGGACTCGAATTAGGACTAGGGTTAGGTCTATTTGTAGTGTTAGTGTTTGGTTTATGTTAAAGTTTAAGGTTAGGACTATTGCTCAGTTTTGTTTTTTGTTGTTGTTGTTGTTGTTGTTGTTGTTTTTTTTTTGAGAGAGAGAATTTTTGAATATTTTTAATTTTTTAGTTTTTGGTGGACACAACATCTTTTTTTAAATTATATTTTTATTGTTGCTGAGGATCAAACCCAGCACCCCACGCATGCCAGGTGAATGTGCTACCACTTGTGCCACATTCTCAGCCTCTATTGCTCAGTTTTGTTTTATTTCTAGGTTATAGGATTAGTGCTAGTGTCAGGGCTATTGTTTGTTTTAGGCTTAGGCTGAGGGTTATGTTAAGACTTGGAGTTTAGAGTTAGATCTGTGATTACGGCTAGGACTAATGATAGTGCAAGGGTTAGGACTAGGTTTAGGGTTATGGTAAATGATAGGGATAGAACTAGGGATACGTCTAGGGTGAGAGTTAGAGTTAGTCTTAGGGCTAGGGGTTATGGTTAGTTTTATGATAAAGCTAAATCAGGGCAAGGATTAGAACTAGGGTTAGTGTTCAGCTTAGGCCTAGCATTAGGACTAGGCTTAGGGTTAAGTTTAGGGTAAGGGATGTGCTATAGCTAGGTTTGGAGGTAGAGTGAGTGTTAGAATTAGGATTAGGGATAGGGTTAGGGTTACAGTTATGATTAAGGCTAGATTTAGTGCTAGGATGAGGGCAAATGTTTGTTGTAGGGTTAGGTCTAGAATTAGGGCTAGGGATAATGTCAGGTCTAGTGTTACAGTTAGGAGTAGATTTGGGATTAGGTCTATGTCTTAGTCTAGTGTAATGTTAAGTTTAGGGTAAGGGTCAGTTTTAGAGCTAGGGATATTTTTAGGTTCAGGGTCAGGGTTAAGGTTTGTATTAGGTTAAGATTTAGGGATAGGGCTCAAATGAGCATTAGGTTTAGAATTATATTTAGGGTAATGGATAGGGTTAGGATTAGGGTTCAGGGTAGGTTTAGGGTAATGGAGAGATTTAGGGTTTGCGATAGGGTTAGGGTTAGGCCTAGGTTTAGCATTAGGAATAGGGTTATCATAAGGGTAATGTATAGAGTTAGGGTTAGGGTTAGGGCTATTGTTAGGGATAAAGCTAGGGTTATGTTTAGGACAGAGGTTAGGCTTTGACCTATGCTTAGGTCTAAGGTGAGGGTTAGGCTTAAGGTTAGGACTAGGTTTAGGGTTATGGTTATGCTTACGGTAGTTTTAGGCCTTAGATTAGGGCTAGGTTTTGTGTTAGGTTTAGGTCTAGGGTTAGTGCTATGGGTAATGTATTTTGGTTTAGAGTCAGTTTTAGAGCTAGGTTTAGTGTTAATGTCAAGGTCAGTGTTCAAATTAGAGTTAGGATGAAAGCCAGAATCAGGGTTAGGGTTAGGTCTAAGGGTAGTGTTATTGTTTATTTTAGCTTAAGTGTTATTGTTAGGGCTAGGGCTAAGTTTTTGTTTAGGTCTAGGGCTAGAGTTATCACTAGATTTAGGATTATGTTTAGGTCTAGGGGTAGTGTTAGGGTTAGGTTTAGATAAATGTTTACTGGTAGGACTAGTTTCAGGTTTCAGTTTAGGGTTAGGGTCAGGTTTAGACCTATAATTAGTGTTATGGTCAGAATAAAGGTGAAGGTTAGGGTTAGGTTTTGGGTTAGGTTTAGAGCTAGAATGAGGGCTAGGGTTTGGACTAGTAATAGGTTTAGTATTTGATTTAGGCTAAGGATTACAATTAGGACTAGGGTTAGCATTATGGATAGGGTTTGGCTTAGGATAAGGGATAGGGTTATAGCTAGGTTTAGAGCTAGGGTTAGGGTTAGGTTTAGGGCTTGGGCTAGGGTTAGGGTTAAATCTAGGTTTAGGGCTCAGATTCGGGCTATTTTTGTTTTGGGGTTAGGGCTAGGGTTAGGACTATGGCTACTGTAAGAACTAGGGTTATTATTAGGGTTAGTTTTAGGGTTAGGGTTTGGGCTAGGAATGGTGTTAGCATTTGCTTTATGGTTAGGGTGATATATAGAGCTAGGTTTAGTGTTTGGATATGAGTCAGGGTAAGGGTTAGTTTTAGTCCTAGGACTCGAATTTGAGTAGGGTTATGGCTAGTTGTAGGGTTAGTATTTGGTTTAGGTTAGGTTTAAGGTTAGGCTAATGGCTTGGTTTTGTTTCGGGCGAGGGCTAGGGTTAAGTTTATTTTTATGATTAGCAATAGTGTTCAACTAGTAGCAGGGTGAGGTTTAGGCTTAAGGTTAGGGTTAAATTGAGAGTGATAGTTTGATCTAAGGTTAGGGCTAAGTTAGGTTTAGTATTACGGTTATAGTAATAGACAGGTTTAGAAATAGAAAGAGGGATAGGTTGAGAGT
Source organism: Marmota flaviventris (assembly GCF_047511675.1). Classification (NCBI taxonomy): domain Eukaryota; kingdom Metazoa; phylum Chordata; class Mammalia; order Rodentia; family Sciuridae; genus Marmota; species Marmota flaviventris. The sequence continues at coordinate 79,634 of NW_027288250.1, forward strand.
TAGAGTTATTCTTAGAGCTAGAATTAGGGATTTGCTTAGGGTTAGGGCTAAATTAGGGCTAGATTAGCACTAGGTTTAGTGTTAAGGGTTAGACCCATGGTTACGGCTAGAATTAGGGTTAGTGTTAGAGTTATGATTAGTTTTAAGGGAAGGGATGAGGTTATGGCTAGGTTCAGGGCTAGGGAGAGGGTTAAAATGAGGTATAAGAATAGGGTGGGGTGCACGGGCGTGGTTGGAGGGCCAGGGCAGAGCCGCCGCCCACGCTTGCAAGGTAAGAAGACCTGTGACAGACTGGCGGGTCAGGCCCAGCGGCCTGCCTGCGTGGTACACACGTCACCCCAACTGGAGTAGGGGCAGAGCAGATCCTTCGCCCACGCCCGGATCAGGCCCTGCTGGTGTGGTGGTCACGTGACCCCAATTTGAGTGGGGGCGGAGCGGAACTGCCACCCGTGCCCGCAGGGTGAGCAGACCTGTGATCAACCTGCAGATCAGGCCAGGAGCCTGCCGGCGTGGTGCACACATCACGCTAATTGGAGTAGGGCAGAGCAGAGTCGCCGCCCGTGCCAGGAACAGGCCCAGCAACCTGCTGGTGGGGTAGTCACGACACCCCAATTGGAGTAGGGCAGAGCAGAGCCACCACCCGTGCCCGAAAGGTGGGAAGATCTGCGACCAACCAGCGGGACAGGCCCAGTGGCCTGCCGGTACGACAGATACGTCACCCCATTTGGAGTAGGGGCAGAGTAGAGCCACCGCCCGTGCCTGCAGAGTAGGCAAACCTGCAACCGACAGGCGGATCCGGCCGGTGGCCTGCCGGTGTGGTACACTCGTCACCCCAATTGGAGTAGGGGCAGAACAGAGCCGCCGCCAGCACCCAGAACAGGCCCAGTGACCTGCCAGGTGGTAGTCACGACACCCCAATTGGAATAAGGAGAGAGCAGAGCCGCCGCCCGCGCCTGCAGGAAAGAAACGCAAGCACCATGAAAAGACAAGGAAAGAAAGGACCACAAGCAATGCAGGTCAACGCAACTTTAGAAGAGGTAACAGCTGCAGCAGATGGAATGTCAGATAAAGAATTCAGGATATACATGCTTCAGATGATCTGGAGTATCAAGGAAGACATTAGACAGCAAAATCAGACAATGAAAGATCAATTCGACAATGAATTACACAAACAAATCCAGGAAGCAAAGGATCAACTATACAGGGAGATAGAGGTTATAAAAAACAAACAAACAGAAATCCTAGAAATGCAGGAAGCAATAAACCAACTTAAAAACTCAATGGAGAATACTACCAGCAGAGTAGAACACTTAGAAGATAGAACATCAGACAATGAAGACAAAGTATTTCAACTGGAAAAGGACATAGACAGCTCAGCAAGACTGTTAAGAAACCATGAGCAGAACATCTAAGAAATATGGGATAACATTAAGAGACAAAATTTAAGAGTTATTGGGATACAGGAAGGTACAGAGCTCCAAACCAAAGGAATGAGCAGTATATTCAATGAAATAATACGAGAAAACTTCCCAGACTTGAAGAATGAGACAGAATCCCAAATCCTAGAAGCCTACAGGACACCGAATGTGCAAAATCATAAGAGATCCACACCTAGACACATTATAATGAAGATGCCCAACATACAGAATAAGGAGAGAATTTTAAAAGCTACAAGAGAAAGGAAGCAGATTACATTTAGGGGTAAGCCAATCAGGATAACAGCTGATCCTTCAACACAGACTCTGAAAGCTAGAAGATCCTGGAATAACATATTTCAAACACTGAAAGAAAATGGGTTCCAACCAAGAATTGTGTATCCAGCGAAATTAAGCTTCAGGATGAAAGATGAAATTAAAACCTTCCACGATAAACAAAAGTTTAAAGAATTTGCAGCTAGAAAACCATCTCTTCAAAACATCCTTGCCAAAATATTACAGGAAGAGGAAATGGAAAATAACAATGTAAACCAACAGTGGGAGGTAGGACAGTAAAGGGGGGGAAATAATCAAAGAGGAAAACAAACCATGTTTAGTAACATAAATAAACAAATATGGCTGGAAGAACAACCCATATCTCAATAATAACCCTAAATGTTAATGGCTTAAACTCACCAATTAAGAGACACAGGCTAGTAGAATGGATCACAAAACAAGAACCAACAATATGCTGCCTACAGGAGACGCATTTGATAGGAAAAGACATACATAGGCTGAAGGTGAAAGGTTGGGAAAAATCATATCACTCATATGGACTTTGGAAACAAGCAGGAGTGTCCATACTGATATCAAATAAAATAGATTTCAAGCCAAAGTTAATCAAAAGGGATAAAGAGGGACACTACATACTGCTTAAGGGAACCATACACCAACAAGACATAACAATCATAAATATTTATGCCCCAAACAATGATGGTGCAGCTATGTTCGTCAAACAAACTCTTCTCAAGTTCAAGAGTCTAATAAACCACCATACAATAATCATGGGAGACTTCAACACACCTCTCTCGCCACTGGACAGATCTTCCAAACAAAAGTTGAATAAGGAAACTATAGAACTCAATAACACAATTAATAACCTAGACTTAATTGACATATATAGAATATACCACCCAACATCAAGCAGTTACACTTTTTTCTCAGCAGCACATGGATCCTTCTCAAAAATAGATCATATATTATGTCACAGGGCAACTCTTAGACAATATAAAGGAGTAGAGATAATACCATGCATCTTATCTGATCATAATGGAATGAAACTGAAAATCAACGATAAAAGAAGGAAGGAAAAAGCATACATCACTTGGAGAATGAACAATAGGTTACTGAATGATCAATGGGCTATAGAAGACATCAAGGAGGAAATTAAAAAATTCTTAGAGATAAATGAAAACACAGACACAACATATCGGAATCTGTGGGACACATTGAAAGCAGTTCTAAGAGGAAAATTCATTGCTTGGAGTTCATTCCTTAAAAAAAGAAAAAAAACAACAAATAAATGATCTCATACTTCATCTCAAAATCCTTGAAAAAGAAGAGCAAAACAACAGCAAAAGAAGTAGAAGGCAAGAAATAATTAAAATCAGAGCTGAAATTAATGAAATCGAAACAAAAGAAACAATTGAAAAAATTGACAAAACTAAAAGTTGGTTCTTTGAAAAAATAAACAAAATTGACAGACCCTTAGCCATGCTAGCGAAGAGAAGAAGAGAGAGAACTCTAATTACTAGCATACGGGATGAAAAAGGCAATATCACAACAGACACTTCAGAAATACAGAAGATAATAAAAAACTATTTTGAATCCTTATACTCCAATAAATTAGAAGATAGTGAAGGCATAGATAAATTTCTTAAGTCATATGATCTACCCAAACTAGGGATAAAAGGAACATACCTCAATATTGTAAAAGCAATCTATACTAAGCCTCAGGCTAGCATCATTCTGAATGGAGAAAAATTGAAGGCATTCCCTCTAAAATCTGGAACAAGACAGGGATGCCCTCTCTCTCCACTTCTGTTCAACATAGTTCTCGAAACACTGGCCAGAGCAATTAGACAGACGAAAGAAATTAAAGGCATAAAAATAGGAAAAGAGGAACTTAAATTATCACTATTTGCAGATGATATGATTCTATACCTAGCAGACCCAAAAGGGTCTACAAAGAAACTATTAGAGCTAATCAATGAATTCAGCAAAGTGGCAGGATATAAAATCAACACGCATAAATCAAAGGCATTCCTGTATATCAGTGACAAATCCTCTGAAATGGAAATGAGGACAACCACTCCATTCACAATATCTTCAAAAAAAATAAAATAAAATACTTGGGAATCAACCTAACAAAAGAGGTGAAAGACTTATACAAGGAAAACTTCAGAACCCTAAAGAGAGAAATAGAAGAAGATCTTAGAAGATGGAAAAATATACCCTGTTCATGGATAGGCAGAACTAACATCATCAAAATGGCGATATTACCAAAAGTTCTCTATAGGTTTAATGCAATGCCAATCAAAATCCCAACGGCATTTCTTGTAGAAATAGAGAAAGCAATCATGAAATTCATATGGAAAAATAAAAGACCCAGAATAGCAAAAACAATTCTAAGCAGGAAGTGTGAATCAGGCGGTATAGCAATACCAGACTTCAAACTATACTACAGAGCAATAGTAACAAAAACAGCATGGTACTGGTACCAAAACAGGCGGGTAGACCAATGGTACAGAATAGAGGACACAGAAACCAATCCACAAAACTACAACTATCTTATATTTGATAAAGGGGCTAAAAGCATGCAATGGAGGAAGGATAGCATCTTCAACAAATGGTGCTGGGAAAACTGGAAATCCATATGCAACAAAATGAAACTGAATCCCTTTCTCTCGCCATGCACAAAATTTAACTCAAAATGGATCAAGGAGCTTGATATCAAATGAGAGACACGCCTTCTGATAGAAGAAAAAGTTGGCTACGATCTACGTATGGTGGGGTCGGGCTCCAAATTCCTCAATCGGACTCCCATAGCACAAAAGTTAAAAACTAGAATCAACAAATGGGACTTACTCAAACTAAAAAGTTTTTTCTCAGCAAAAGAAACAATAAGAGACGTAAATAGGGAGCCTACACCCTGGGAACAAATCTTTACACCTCACACTTCAGATAGAGCCCTAATATCCAGAGTATACAAAGAACTCAAAAAATTAGACAATAAAAGAACAAACAACCCAATCAACAAATGGTCCAAGGACCTGAACAGTCACTTCTCAGAGGAGGACATACAGTCAATCAAGAAGTACATGAAAAAATGCTCACCATCTCTAGCAGTCAGAGAAATGCAAATCGAAACCACCCTACAATACCATCTCACTCCAGTAAGATTGGCAGCCATTATGAAGTCAAACAACAACAAGTGCTGGCGAGGATGTGGGGAAAAGGGTACACTTGTACATTGCTGGTGGGACTGCAAATTGGTGCAGCCAATTTGGAAAGCAGTATGGAGATTCCTTGGAAAGCTGGGAATGGAGCCACCATTTAACCCAGCTATTCCCCTTCTTGGTCTATTCCCTAAAGACCTAAAAAGAGCATGCTAGAGGGACACTGCTACATCGATGTTCATAGCAGCACAATTTACAATAGCAAGACTGTGGAACCAACCTAGATGCCCTTCAATAGACGAATGGATAAAAAAAATGTGGCATTTATACACAATGGAGTATTACTCTGCATTAAAACATGACAAAATCATAGAATTTGCAGGGAAATGGATGGCATTAGAGCAGATTATGCTAAGTGAAGCTAGCCAATCCCTAAAAAACAAATGCCAAATGTCTTCTTTGATATAAGGAGAGTAACTAAGATCAGAGTAGGGATGAAGAGCAGGAGAAGAAGATTAACATTTAACAGGGATGAGAGGTTGGAGGGAAAGGGAGAGAAAAGGGAAACTGCATGGAAATGGAAGGAGACCCTCAGGGTTATACAGTGGAGGGGGTAGAGAGAGAGGAGGGGAGGGGCGGGGAGAGGTGGGGAGGGGGGATGGTGGAGGATGAGAAAGGCCGCGGAGCACAACAGACACTTGTATGGCAATATATAAATCAATGGATGTGTAACTGATGTGATTCTGCAATCTGTGTATGGGGTGAAGGTGGGAGTTTATAACCCACTTGAATCAAAGTGAGGAATATGATATGTCAAGAAATTTATAATGTTTTGAACAACCAACAATAAAAAAATAAAAAAAAAAAGAATAGGGTGAGTGTTCATGGATAGGATTAAAGCTATGTTTAGGGCTAGGATGAGGGTTAGGGTTTGTGTTAGGGTTAGAGCTAGAATTAGGGCTAGGGATAATGTCAGGTCTAGGGTTATGGTTAGGAATAGTATTAACTTTAGGTTTATGGCTAGGTCTAGTGGAAAGTTAGGTTTAGGGTAAAGGTCAGGTTTAGAGCTAGGTGTATTATTATGGTCAGAGTCCGGTTTAGGGTTTGGTTTAGGATAAGGTTTAGGGTTAGGCTCAAATTAGCATTAGGGTTACGGTTAAAGTAATGGATAGTGTTAGGTTTAGAGTAATAGATAGGGTTAGTGTTAGCGATAAGATTAGGGTTAGGCCTAGGGTTAGCATTTGGGTTAGTTAGGTTTATGTTTAGAGTAAAGGATTGGGTTAGTGCTAGTGTTAGGGCTTGTGTTAACCTTAGGATTTTGGCTAGGTTTAGAGATAGGCCTAGGGTTAGTGTTAGTGTTAGGTTTAGTAGAAGTGTTAGGGTTTGAGCTAGGGTTAGGTCTATGTTGAGGGTTAGGGTTAGAGTCAGGGCTATGGTTAGTGTTAGGGTTAGGTTTATGGCTTGGGTTAGCATTAGGGTAAGGGTTATGTTTAAGGTAATGGATAGAGTTTGTGCTAGGATTTGTGCTATGGTTACAGTTAGGATTCAGGCTAGGTTTAGGTTATGTTGAGGGTTAGGGCTATTTTTACGTTTAGGGTAAGGATTAGAATTTTAGTAGGGTTAGGGCCAGAGCCAGTTTAGGGTTAAGGTTAATGCTAGAGATAGGTTTAGGGTTATGCTTAGGTCTAGATTTGGGGCTAGGTTTAGGGCTAGGTTGTTTGTGAGGTTTAGGACTAGTGTTGGGTGTATGGGTAATGAAAAAGCTAGGGTTATGTTTATGGGTAGATTTAAGGTTCATCTAGTTTTAGAGTTAGTTTTTCAGTTAGGATAAATTTTAGATCTAGGGTTTGTGTTAGGGTAAGTGTCTAGGGTTAAGTCTAGGGATATGGCTAGGGATAGATTTAGGATAATGTTCATGGTTAGGTCTAGTGTAAGGGTTAGGTTTAAGGTAAGTGTCAAGTATAGAGCTAGATGTATTATTAAGGTCAGGGTATAGCTTATGGTTCAGTTTAGGTTACGATTTAGGTTTAGGTTTAGGGCTTTAATTAGCGTTAGGTTTAGAGTTAGGGTTAGGGTAATGAATAGGCTTAGAATTAGGGTACAGGTTAGTTTTAGGGTAATGGATAGGTTTAGGGATTGTGATAGGGTTAGGGTTAAGCCTAGGGTTAGAATTAGGGTTAGGATTATGGTTAGGGTAATGGATGGGATTAGAGCTAGGTTTAGGGCTAGGGTTATGGTTAGGATTAGGGTTAGGGTTAGGGTAGTGTATAGAATTAGAGCTATGGTTAGGGCTATGGTTTAGGTTAGTATTAGGGTTAGGGATAGATTAGGGTTTGGGATAGGGCTAGGTTTATCTTTAGGGTAAAGGTTAGGCTTTGAGCTAAGGTTAGGTCTAAGGGGAGGGTTAGGTTTGGGTTAGGGCTAGGGTTAGTTTAGCTTTACACTTAGGGCTAGGTTTAGGCCTAGGATTAGGGCTAGGTTTTGTGTTAGTTTAGTCTTCGGGTTAGGGCCATAGGTAATTAAGAGATAGGGTTATGTTTAGGGATATTTTTAGGGTTAGGGTTATGGCTAGGTGTAGTGTTAGGATTAGGTTTTGAGTTAGGGTGAGCTTTGGAGCTAGGTTTATGTTAGGGTCAGGGTCAGTGTTTAGGTTAGAGTGAGTGTTGGGGTTAGTGTCAGATTTAGGACTAGGGTTAGGTCTAGAAGTAGGGTTAGTGTTTGGGTATGTTAAGGGTGATTGTTAGGGCTAGGGAAAAGTTGTTGTTGCAGTCTAGAGCTAGAGTTATTGCTAGATTTAGAATTAGGTTTAGGTCTAGCACTAGTGTTAGGTTTAGGTTTATGTATAGGATTACCGGTATGGGTAGTGTTAGGGTTCGGATTCGGGTTAGGGTCAGTTTTAGACCTATGATTAGTGTTAGGGTCAGTATAAGTTTCAGGGTTAGGATTAATGCTTGGGTTATGGTTAGAGTTAGAATGAGGGCTAGGGTTAGGACTAGTAATAGGGTTAGGGTTTGGGTTAGGCTATGAATTAGGGTTAGGACCAGGGTTAGCATTACGTTTAGGGGTTGGCTTAAGGTAACAAATAGGATAAGATTTAGGTATAGTGCAAGGGTTAGGGATTGGCTTACAGCTAGGGTTAGTGTTAGGGTTAAAGCTAGGGTTAAGGTCAGATTAGGGCCAATTTGGTTTAGGTTAGGGCTAGTGTTAGGGTTACAGATAATATACGAACTAGGGTTATGATAGGGCCAGTTTTTGGGTTTGTGTTATGACTAGGTCACGTGTTACGGTTAGGGTTAGTGTTATTGTGATGTGTAGAGCTAGAGTTAGTGTTAGGGTCAGGGTCAGTGTTCAGGTTAGAGTTAGCTTTAGGGTTAAAGCCAGAATTATCACTAGGGTTAGGTCTAGGGGTAGGGTTAGTGTTTGGGTTAGGTTAAGGTT
>NW_027288251.1:0-86448 GCF_047511675.1 Marmota flaviventris
AAACGTTCGTTTGCAGGAATAGTTTAAAATTTTAGGTTTTGCTTTGTTTTCCCCTATAGGTATACACGCAGATGGAACTCTAGATCAAACAGGGTTTGTGCTAGCTCCTTGAATCTATGACACTCTCCATTAGTTCTCAGTGTGCCCTCTATGCTTTGTTCCCTCTTGAAGTAGCCCGAAGCAGAGGCTAGGGATAAACACTTTGATTTAAAAGTGTTTGCCAAGCTTCCACAGAACTCCGAGTTTACTGAAACCTCAGCAAATATTTTTTCACCCGGTCTTGTAGATACTTGGTAGGAGTGATTGATACTCCAGTCACACTTGCCCCCCCCCCCCAAATTTTGTTCTTCTAGATTGAAGCGTTCAATTGCTGGATCAGTTGAATTTTTGGTTTCACTTCGTTTTTTCCTATAGAGATAGAGTTGGAAACCTAAATCAAACATGCTTTATGCTAGCTGCTTGAAACTTGACTTACTCAATTATTCCTCAGTCTGCTCTCCATTCGTTGTTGTGTTTTGATGTAGCCCTAAGGAGAGGCAATGAAAAAAACACTTTCATGTGATAGCATTTGCAAAGCTTCCACAGAACTCCGACGTTAGTGAAATCTCAGCAAGCACTTTTTTACACGATCTTGTTGATACTTTGCAGGAATGATCAGAATTCCATCCTCACTTTGCCCCCAAAATTTCGTTCTTCTAGGTTGAAGCCTTCCTTTGCAGTAACAGTTTGAATTTGTAGGTTTCACTTCATTTTCCTCTATAGGCATAAATGCAATTGGAGCTCTCAATCAAACACGGTTTGTGCTAACAGCTTGAAACTTGATACATTCAATTACTTCTCAGTGCACTCTCTATGTTTTTTTCTCTCTTGAAGTAACCCGAAGCAGAGGCTGGGGAAAAACACTTTCATTTGAAAGTCTTTGCCAATATTCCACAGAACTAATCCTAGCAGATATTTTTTTTCACCCAATCTTGATGATACTTGACACTAATGATCAGTACTCCAGTCGCAGTTGGTCCCCCAAATTTCGTTCTTCTAGGCTGAAGTGTTCTATTGCAGGATCAGTTCGAGTTTTTAGGTTTCACTTCATTTTCCCTATAAGGATAGATAGAGTTGGAACCCTAAATCAAACAAGCTTTGTGCTATCCGCTAAAAACTTGACACACTCAATTAGTTCTCAGTGTGCTCTCTATGCTTTTTTCCCTCTTGAAGTAGCCAAAAGTATAGGCTGGGAAAAAAAAAAAAAAAACTTTCTTTAGAGAGCATTTGTCATGTTTCCACAGGTCTCCATGTTTACTGAAATCACAGCAAATATTTTTTCACCTGATCTTGTAGATACTTCGTAGGAATGATTGATACTCCAGTCATACTTGGCCCCCCAAATTTCATTCTTCTAGGTTGAAGCGTTCAATTGCAGTATCAGTCTGAATTTTTAGGTTTCACTTCACTTTCCCCTATGGGGATAGATACATTTGGAACCCTAAATCAAACATGCTTTGTGCTAGCTGCTTGAAACTTGACAAACTCAATTAATTTTTTGTGTGCTCTCTATGCTGTGTTCCCTCTTGAAGTAGCCCTAAGCAGAGCAAAGAAAAGCACACTTTAATTTGAGAGTTTTTGCCAAGCTTCCAAAGAACTCTGAGTTGACTAAAATCTCAGCAGATATTTTTTACACAAACTTATTGTTACTTGTCAAGAATATCAGTACTCCAGTAACACTTGGGCCCCCAATTTCATTCTTCTACTTTGAAGTGTTCTTTAACAGGAACCCTTTGAATATTTTGGTTTCACTTCGTTTTCCCCTATAGGAATAGATGTAGTTGGAACTCTAAATAAAATTCGGTTTAATCTAGCTTCAAAACTTGACACACTCAATTAGTTTTCAGTTTGATCTCTATGCTTTGTTCCCTCTTGAAGCAGCCCTAGGCAGAGGCAAGGAAAAAACACCCTAAACATAAACCTAAACATATCCCTAACCATAAACTTATCCCTTACTGTAACACTAACACTAAACATATCCCTAAACCTAACCCTAACCCTAAACCTAACAATAACCCTGACCGTAAACCTAACCCTAACACCAACCCAAACACTAACCCTAACCAAACACTGAGCCTAACCCTAACCCTATCCCTAACACTAAAACTTACAATGACTCTAACATTAACACTAATTCTAACCCCAAAACCTACCCTAACACTAACACTAACCCTAACCCAAACACTAACCTAACACTAACACTAAACCAAACCTTAACTCTAACCCTAAACCTAAGACTAAACCTAACCTGAAACCTAACCCTAATCCTAAACCTAAAACAAACCTAAGCATAACCCTGGTCCAAACACAAATGTTAACCCCAATCCTAAACCTAATCCAAACAATAACCCTAATTTTAACCCTAACCCATACTCTAATACTAACCCAAATCTAAACCCTAACACTACCCTAACACTAATACTAATACAAACCCTAACTCTAACCCTAACCCTAATCCTACCCCTACCCCTAACCCTAACTTAACACCAACCCTAACCCAAACACTAACCCTAACACTAATAACAAACTTAACCCTAACCCTATCCCTGACCCTAATACTAACCCTAACCTGAAACCTAACACTAACACTAAACCTAACACTAACTGTAACACTAAACCTAACCCTAACTCTAACACTAAACCTAACCCTAAACCTGACAATAAACCTAACCTTAATCCTAACAATAATTCTAACCCTAATCCTAACCCTAACCCTAATCCTAACCCTAACCCTAACACTAAGATTAACCCTAACTCTAAACATAACACTAACACTAGCCCTAATCCTCACTCTAACCCAAACACTCACCCTAACACTAACTCTAACTCAAATCCTAACTAAAACCCTAACCCTAACCATAACACTAACAGTAAACCTAACACTAATACTCACACTAACAAAAACCCTACCCCTATCCCTAAACCTGAACCTAATGTTAACCCTAACTCTAACTCTTACTTAACCCTCACCCTAACCCTAAATCTAAATCTAAATATTAAACCTAACCCAAACACTAACCGTAAAGCTAACACTAACCCAAAACCAAACCCTTATACTAACCCTAACCCTAACCCTAACCCTGACACTAACACTAATCATTACCCTAACCCTAACCATAATACTAATCCTAAACCTAACCCTAACTCTAACACTAACACTAATTTAACTTAACTCTAAATCTAACATTACCAAAACCTAACCAAAACTCTAACCCTAACCATAACCTTAATCCTAAACCTAACCCTAACCCTATCTCTAACACTAACCTTAACACTCTCCCTTACCCTACCACTTAAACTAAACCTAAATTTAACCCTAACCCTGACCCTAAACCTATCTATAATCCTAAAACTAATCCCAACCCTAACCCTAAAGCTAACCCTAATACTGACATAAGACTAAACATAATTCTACTACTACCCCTAATCCTAAACCTAACCCTATTCCTAATCCTAACACTAACACTAACAAACACCGTAACCCTAAAACAAAACCTAAGCCTACCTAATCTTACCACAAACCCAAACACTAAATCTAACGCTAATCCTAAACCTAAAACAACACAAACCTTAACCCTAACACTAATCCTAAACATAATCCCAACCCTAACTCTAACCCAATCCTAACCATAACACTAAAACAATAACACTATCCAAAACCCTGACCCTACATTTTACTATAATGCTAAACCTGAACCTAACACTAATACTAACCCTAACCCTAACTTTAACACTAATCCTAACCCTAACACTAACTCTAACCATAATCATAACTCTAACCCTAACTCTAACACTAATACTAACCATAACACTAATGCTAACTCTAGCACTAACCTTACCCTTAAACTAACCATAATTCTATGCCTAACCCTAACACTAAACCTAACACTAACCTTAATCCTAAAATGAACCCTAACAGTAACCCTAACAATAACCCTAAATTAAACCATAACCAATACTCTAACACTAACTTTATTTCTAATCTTAATCCTAACCCTAACACAAAATAATCCTAAACCTAACACTAAACCTACCCCTAATACTAAATCTACCCGTAACACTAACCCTAACCCTAACCCTAACCATACCATTAACACTAACCCTAACCCTTACTCTTATCATTACACTAATCCTCAATCTAACACTAAACCTAACAGCAAACCTAACCCTAAACCTAAACCTAACACAAACCCCAATCCTAATGGTAACCCTAACATTAACCTTAACCCTAACCCTAACACTAACCATAAACATAACACTAACTGAAACACTAACTCTAACACTAACATATACCCTAACAAAAACCCTAACCCCTAACCCTAAAACTAACCATCAACCTAACACTAACCTTACCCCTACCCCTAATCCTAACACTAACCCTAATGCTAACCTTAAATCTAGCATTAACCCTAAACCTTACACTAACACTAACACTCAACCAAAATCTAACTGTAACGCTAATGCTCACCATAAACCTAATGCTAATCCTAAATCTACTTGAAAATCTAACACTAACCCACACACTAACCCTAACCCTAAACCTGAAACTAACACTAACATTAAATGGAACCCTAACCCTAACACTAACCCTAACCCTAAACCTAACACTAACACTCACCCTAACACTAACACTCACACTAACACTAAACCTAACCCTAACACTAACCCTAACACTCACAGTAAACCTAACTCAAACCCTAAACCTAACCTCAACCGTAACACTAACCATAAACATAACCCTAACACTAAATCTAACCCCAAAACTAACACTAATCCTAACCCTAACCCTAAAAATAACCCTAACGTTAATTAAACCCCAACCCTAAACATAACACTAACTTTAACACTAACCCTAAATCTAACCATAATCCTAACCCTAATCATAACACTATCCCTAACAGTAACTCTAACACTAACAAAATCCTTAAAAATCCTAAGCCTAACTCTAACCCTAACCCTAATCGTAACACTAACCCTAACCCTAACCCGAACCCTAACACTATTCCTAACCCTAACACTAAACCTAACCCTAACACAAACTTAACCCTAACATTTACACTAACATTTACCTTATCCCTAAACCTAACCCTAATGTTAACCATAACAAATACCTTAAACTTAACCATAACACTAGCACTAACCCTAACTCTAACCATAACAATTAAACCTAACCCAAACCCTAACCCCAACCCTAAGACTAACTCCAATCCAAACCCTAAAACTAACCTTAACCTAACCTTAAAACTAAAACTAATAACCCTAACCCTAATCCTAACCCTAACCCTAACACTAACCCTAACCCTATCCAACACCCGAAACCTAACCCTAATTCTATCAGGTAAACCTAACCTTAATCCTAACAATAATTCTCACCCTAATCCTAACCCTAACCCTAACACTAAGCTTAACCCTAACTCTAAACATAACACTAACACTTGCCCTAATCCTCACCCTAACCCAAACACTCACCCTAACACTAATTCTAACACAAATCCTAAATTAATTAAACCTAAATTAACTCTAACACTAACACTAATGCTAAAAAAATACCTAACCCTAACACTAAACTAACACTAAGCCTCACCCTAATCCTAACCCTTACATTAACACTAACCCTAACCCTAACCATAACCCTAAAACTTTTGCAAACCCTAATCCTAAATCTAATACTAGCCCTAAACCTTACTGTAACCCTAATTCTAACTCTAACTCTAACCCTAAACCTCACCCTAACACTCACCCTAACACTATCTCTAACCCTAACATTAACCCTAACCCAAACACTAACTCTAAACTTAACCATAACTCAAACACTAACACTAACCCTAATACTAACCATCATGCTAACCCTAAACCTAATACTAACCTAACACTAAACCTAACCCTAATCATAACCATGACACAAACTCTAATCCTTACAGTAAACGTAACCCTGACCAACCCTAACTCTAACGCTAACCCTAACACTAACACTAAACATAATCCTTACACTAACCCTACTACTAACCTCTAACCCTACCCCTAAACTTAACACTAAACCTAAACCTAACCCTAAACTTAAAAGTAACCCTAATGTTAACCCTAACACTAACGTAACACTAACCCTAACCCTATCCATAACCAAAACACTAACCATAATCCTACCTTTACCCCTCCCCTTAACCCTAAACTTAACCCTGACCCTAACTGTAAGACCAAACCTAAAAATAACCCTAACTCTAACACAAACCCTACCCTTCACACTAAACCTAACACTAAATCTAACACTAACCCTAACCCTAAATCAACCCTCAACATACCCCTAACACTAAACCTAATGCTATCTGTAACCTTAACCCTATCACTTACCTTAAACCTAAACCTAAACCTAAACCTAACACTAACTCTAACACTAATAGTAACACTAAGCATAAGCCTAACCCGAACCCTAACACTAACACTAAACCTAAACCTAACCCTAAAATTTACATTAACCCTAACCCTAAACTTAACCCTAATAATAACCCTAACCCTAACCCTAAAATTAACTCTAACTCTAACACTAATGATAATCCTATACCCAACCCTAACACTAAACTTAAACCTAAACTTGGCCCTAACACTAACACACACCCTAAATTTAACCGTAACCCATAACCTAACACTCTAATTCTAGCCCTAAACTTTAACCCTAACACAAACTGAACCCTAACCCTAACCCTAACACTAACCATAATTCTAAACCCAACATAACACTAACCCTCAATCTAACCCTAAAACTAACACCAACCCTAACCCTAAACCTAAACCTAAACCTAACAATAACCCAAACCCTAACCCAAACCTAACATTAACATTAACCCTAACCCTAACATTAACCCTAACCCTAACTCTAGCAGTAAACCTCACAAAAGCCTAACCAAACAATAACCCTAACCCTAACACTAGCTCTATCACTAACTCTAACACTAACACAGACCATTGCAATACCCTAACCCTAACCCTAACCCTAAGCCAAACCATAAACTTAACACTAACTCTAACACTAACCTGAAAACTAACCCTAACACACACTTTAACACTAAACCTAATACTAACTCTAACTTTTAGAGTAAACCTAAGACTACCCTTAACCATAACCCCAACCCTAACACTTGTCCTAAACCTAACACTAACCCAAATCCTAACCCAAACCCTAAACATGCAACTAACACTAACATTAATTTTAACCCTAACCTAACACTAACTCTAAACCTAACCCAAAACATAACACTAATCCTAACCCTAAACCTAACCTTAATCCTAACCCTAACTCTAACACTAACCCTAACCCTAACTCTAATGCTCACCGTAAATCTAACACTAAATCTAAACCTAACCCTAGCTGAAACACTAACCATAACCCTAAACCTATCCCTAAACCTAACTCAAATACTATCACTAATCCTAACCCTAACCCTAACCCTATAACTAACATTAATCCTAACCCTAACCCTAACCCTAAACATAACACTAACCTAACCCTAATCCTTAGCCTAACCCTATAACCTAAACCAAACCCTACCTGGACTCTGACCACAATAATACACCTACCTTTAAACTTGGCCTTACCCTACATCTAACTCTTACACTAGACATAGCCATATCCTAAATTTAAAGCTAAACTTACCAGAAAACTAGTACTGACATTAGCTCTCTTTTTATTTCAAGCCCTAGCCCTAATACAAACCCTCATTCTAGCTTTAATCCTAGTCTTAATCCTAACTCGTACCCTAAACCTAGTCTTAAACCTAGATATATCTCCAACCTTTTTTCTAAATCTAACCCTAAACCTAACACTAACCCTATCTCTACACCTAACAGTAGGCCTAACAGTAACACTAAACATAGTGCTAATCCTACCCCTAATTTAGCCCTAATCCTAAACTTAAACTTATCCCTAGCTCTAAGACTATCTCTAAATGTCAACATAGCCATATCCCTAATTTTATACCTATCCCTTAAGATAATAAAAAACCTAGCCCTATCCCTACCCACAACCCTAGCCCTCATCTTCATCCTAGCCCTAAACCTGGGTCTAACCCTAAACGTAAGCCTAAACATCATCCTGACACTAGCCTTAACCCTAATGCTAATTGGAAAACTAGCCCTAACCCTAACCTAGCCCTAAAACAAAACTGAGCCATAACCATATACCTAACCCTTAAACTAAACCAAACTCTAACCCTACACCTAGCCCTAAACCTAGCCCTAATTTGAGTTCTAAGCCTAACCCTAGAAAAAAAAAACCTGTCCCTAACTCAGAACCTAATACTAACCCTAGCTCTAAACATTGATAACCCTAGAACTAGCCCTAATTGAAATCCTAGTTCTTTCATTAGCTGTAGCCCTAATTCTACAAAAATCCTAATCCTAACCCTAGCCCTAAACCTAACCCTAACCCTAATTCTAACCCTATCTCTAACCCTATTTTTTCCTAAGCCAAACACTCACCTAATGCTACCCTAGTCCTAAACCTAATCCTTAGCATACCCCAAACACTAGCTGTATTTCTAGTCCTAAACCTGCCCTCATTCAAGCTCTAACCCTAACTCAAACCCTAACCCAAGCCCTGACCCTTATTCTGATTCTAATAATAACCCTAGGTCTAAACCTGAACCTAAACCTAAAGCAAAACATAACCCTACCTTACTGGTAAGCCTATACCTAAACATAACAGTAACACTAGCACTAGACCAAACCTAATCCTAAATAGAGTCATAAATCTACACTTAGCCCTAAAAAGAAACCTAGCACTAGCCCTAAAAATATCCTTTAACCAAACACAAAGACTAACCCTATGCCTAAACCCAAAGCAAGTCCTTAATATGACCCTAAAGTTTTACCTAACCCTAACCCAAACAATGACACTTACCCTAACATAAACCGTAGCTCTAATCCTTATGCTAACCCAAAACCTAATCCTAACACTAGATTAATCTATAACATTAACCCTAAAATTAGCCATAAAAATAACCCTAGCTCCTACATTACCCATAGCCCTAATGCTAGCCATAAACCTCACACAAAACCTAGCCCTTGTCCTAGCCCTAAACCTAGCCCTAATCATAACCCTAACTTTAACCCTAGATCTGACACTAACCCTAACCCTCGCACTAGCACTAACCCTAGCTCAAATGGCAAAACTACCCTAAGTCTAAATAATACTAATCCTAGGCCTAACCCTAATGCTAGCACTAAACCTAAACTTAACCCTAGCCCTAACTTTAGCTCTTACATTACCCTAAAGATAAGCCTAGCCAAATGCTAACCCTAGGCCTAATGCTAACCCTATTGCTATCACTAACCCTATCCATTGCACTAAATTTAATTGAACCCCAATCCTAACCCTATCCATTACCCTAACTCTACCCCTAACCCTAATGCTAAATCAAGCCTTAACCCTAAACCTTAACCTAAACCAAACCCTACCCGGACCCTGACCCTAATAATATACTTAGCTCTAAACTTTGCCGTTACACTAAATCTAACCCTTACACTAGATTTAGCCATAATCTAATCCTAAAGCTAAACTTAACCATAAACCTCTATCTGACATTAGACCTAATCATAATCCAAGTCCCAGGCTAACTAAAACCCTCATCCTAGCCCTAAGACCTGGGCTTAATCCTAACTCAAACCCATATCCTAGCCCTAATCCTACCCAAAACCCCATACCTTCCTCTAAAATTAACTCTAACCCTAACCATAACACTAACACTATCTCTAGTCCTAACCATAGGCCTAACAATAACACAAACCCTAGTGCTAATACTAGCCTAATTTAGTCCTAACCCTAATTCTAAACCTATCCCTAGCCCTAAGACTAACTCTAACTCTCACCCTAGCCATATCCCTAATTTTAAAACTATCCCTTACTATAACCCAAAACCTAGCCCTATCCTTAGCCCAAACCTTAGCCCTAAACTTTGCCCTAGCCCTAAACCTGGATCTAACACTAAACATAAGCCTAAACCTCACCCTAACACTAGCCTTAACACTAATACTAATTGGAAAACTAGCCCTAACCCTACCCTAGTCCTAAAACAAAACTGAGACATAACCCTATACCTAACCCTTAAACTAAACCAAAATCTAACTCTACTCCAAGCCCTAAACTTAGCCCTAATTTGAGTTCTAACCACAACCCTAGAAAAACCTGTCACCCTGACTTAGACCCTAACATTATACCTGGCTCTAAACATTGCCCTAGTGCTGACCCTAGAAATAGCCCTAATTGGAATCCTAGTTCTTACATTAGCTGTAGCCCTAATGCTAACACCAATCCTAGCCCTAATCTGAGCCCTAATCCTTGATTTAACCCAAACTCTAACCCTAACCCTAGCCCTAACACTAACCCTAACCCTACCTCTAACCCTGTTTTGTACCCTAAGCCAAACACTCACCCTAATGCTACCCTATTCCTAAACCTAACTCATAGCCCCCCCAACACTAGCTCTATTACTAGTCCTAACCCTGCCCTCATTCAAGCTCTAACACTAATCCAAACACTAACCCTAACCGTGACCCTTATTCTGACCCTAACACTAACCCTAAGTCTAAACCTGACCATGATACTAAATCGAACCCTATCCCTACCCTATCAGTAAGCCTATAACTAAACCTCACAGTAACACTAGCACTATATTAAATCTTATCCTAAATAGAGTCATAAATCTAGCCTTAGCCCTAAAGAAATACCTAGTAGTAGCCTTAAAAATAACCCTTAACCTAACACAAAAACTAACCCTTTTCCTAGACCCAAAGCTAGTCCTAAATCTGGCCATAAACGTAACCTAACCCTAAACTGAACAATGACCCTACACTAACATAAACCATAGCTTTAAACCTTATCCTAACCCAAAACCTAACCTTAACAATAGACTTATCCATAACCCTAACCCTAAAACTAGCCATCACCTTAACTCTAGTTTCTACATTACCCATAGGCCTAATGCTAGCCATAAACCTAAAACAAAACCTAACCCTTATCCTAGCCCTAACCCTAGCCATAATCATAACCCTAAACGAAACCTTAGCCCTGACACTAAACCTAACCCTCGCCCTAGCCCTAACTCTAGCTCAAACTCTAGCCCTTACCAAAACATTACCCTAACACTAACCCTAACGCTAGCCATGACCCTAGCCCTAACCCTGGCTCAAACACTAACACTAACCGAAAGCCTAACCCTAACACTCACCCTAGGTCTAACCCAAAACCTAGCCCTAATTTCAAACTTAACCCTAGCCCTAACCTTAGCTCTAACATTACACTAAAGAAACGCCTAACCAAATGCTAACCCTAGGCCTAACGTTAACCCTATCACTATCACAAACCCTATCCAATATGATAAACCTAACCTGAACCCTAAACCTTACCCTATCCATTACCCTAACCCTAACCCTAACCCTAACACTAACGCTAATTCAAGCCTTAACCCTAAACCTTAACCTAAACTAAACCCTACCTGGATCTTAAGCCTAAAAATACATCTAGCTCTAAATGTGGCCCTGACCCTAAACCTAACTCTTAAACTAGACTTTGCCATAACCTAATTCTAAAGTTAAACTTAACCATAAACTTCAACCTGACATTAGCCCTAGTCCTAATCCAAGCCCCTGCTCCAACACAAAACCTCATCCTAGCTCTAACCCTAACCTTCATAGTAACCCGAACCCTAACCCTAGCCCTAAATCTAGCTGTAACCCTATCGCTTTCCATAAAAATAACTCTAACCTTAACCCTAACACTAACTCTATCTCTAAACCTAACCCTAGGCTTAAACTAACACTAACCCTAGTGTTAATCCTCGCCTTAATTTAGCCCTAACCCTAACCCTAACCCTATCCCTAGCCTAAGACTAACCCTAACTCTCGCTGTATCCATATCCCTTATTTAATAGCTATCCCCTTAGATAACCCAAAATCTAGCCCTATTCCTAGCAACAACCCTAGCCCTAACCTTCACCCTAGCCCTAAACCTGGATGTAACCTAAACATAAGCCTAAACCTCACCCTAACACTAC
The DNA here is from genome assembly GCF_047511675.1 of Marmota flaviventris. Classification (NCBI taxonomy): domain Eukaryota; kingdom Metazoa; phylum Chordata; class Mammalia; order Rodentia; family Sciuridae; genus Marmota; species Marmota flaviventris. The sequence goes on from NW_027288251.1 coordinate 12,084, forward strand.
CCTTAACCCTAATTCTAATTGAAAAACTAGCCCTAACCCTACTCTAGCCCTAAAACAAAGCTGAGCCATAACCCTTTACCTAACCCTTAACCTAAACTAAACGCTAACCCTACACCTAGCCCTAAACCTAGCCCTAATTTGATTTCTAACCCTAAACCTAGAAAAAAAAAAAAAAAACAGACAATGACTCAGAACCTAACACTATCCCCAGTTCTAAACATTGCCCTAATGCTAACCCTAGAACTAGCCCTAATTGGAATCTGAGTTCTTACATTAGCTGTAGCCCTAATGCTAACACAAATCTTAGCCCTAATCTGAGCCATAACCATAAGTTTAACCCTATCCATAACCCTAACCCTAAACATATCCCTAACCCTAATTCTAACCCTATTTTTCACCCTACGCCAAACCCTCACCCTAGTGCTACCCTAGTCTTAAACCTAACTCTAGCCTACCCAAAACACTAGCTCTATTACAAATCCTAACCCTGCCCCCTTTCTAGCTCTAACCCTAACCTAAATCCTAAACCTAACTATGACCATTATTCTGACCCTAACACTAACCCTAGGTCTAAACCTGACCCTGATCCTAAAGCAAACCCTAAACCAACCCCTACCGGTAAACCTATACCTAAACCTAACAGTAACACTAGCATTAGAACAGACCTAATCCTTACTAGAATCATAAATCTAGCCTTAGCCCTAAAGAAAAACTTCACCACTAGCCCTAACAATAACCCTTAAACTAACGCAAATACTAACCCTATCACTAAACACAAAGCCAAGCCTAAATCTGGCCCTAAACATAAACCAGACCCTACCTGAAAATGACCCTTACCCTAACATAAACCCTATCTCTAAACTGTATCCTAACCTAACACCTAAACCTAACACTAGACTTATCCATAAACCTAACCCTAAAACTAGCCATAACCAAAAACCTAGCTCTTACATTACCCATAGCCCTAACACTAGCCATAAACCTCACACAGAAACTAGCCCTTATCCTAGCCCTAAACTTAGCCCTAATCATAACCCTAGCTGTAACCCTAGACCTGACCTTAACCCTAATGCTCGCCCTAGACCTAAACCTGGCTCAAACTCTAACCTTACCTAAACCTAACACTAACCATAACCCTAGCCTTGACTCTAGCCCTAACACTCGCCCTAGCCCTAAACCTAGTTCAAATGCTAAAACTTACCCTAAGCCTAACCCTAACACTAACCCAATGCCTAAGCCTAATCCTAGCCCTAATCCTTACCTTACCCGTATACCTAGCCTTAGCTCTAACATTACCCTAATGATAAGCCTAATCAAATGTTAACCCTATGCCTAATATTAACCCATTCGTTATCACTAAACCTATCCATTATGCTAAACCTAACCTGGACCCTAAACGTAACCCTATCCATTACCCCCACCCTAATCCTAACCCTAACATTAATTCAAGCCTTAAACCTAAACCTTAAACTAAACCTAACCCTACCTGTATCTTGAGCCTAATAATACACCTAGCTCTAAACTTGGCCCTTACCTTAAAACTAACCCTTACACTAGACTTAGCCTTTACCTAATCCTAAAGCTAAAATTAAACATAAACCTAGACCTGACATTATCTCTAGTTATATTCCAAGCCCTAGCCCTAACACAAACCCTCATCCTAGCCCTAAAGCTAGCCTTAAGTTAACCTAAACTCTAACCCTAGCCCTGAACATAGCTATAACACTATCCCTTCTACTAAAACTAACTCTAATCCTAACCATAACACTAACCCTATCTCTAGCCCTAAACCTAGGCCTAAAATTAACACTAACCCTAGAGCTAAATCTAGCCATAATTTAGCCCTAACCATAATTCTAACACCATCCCTAGCCCTAAGATTAACTTTAACTCTCACTCTAGCCGTATCCCTAATTTAAAACTATCCCTAAGGATAACCCAAAACTGGTCCTGTCCCTAGCCAAAACCCTAATCCTAACCTTTGGCTTAGCCCTAAACCTGGGTCTAACCCTAAACGTAAGTCTAAACCTCACCCTAACTCTAGCCTTAAACCTAATGCTAATTGGAAAACTAACCCTAACCCTACCCTAGCCCTAAAAAAAATCCGAGCCACAACCCTACACATAACCCTTAACCTAAACCAAACACTAACCCGTAACCTAGCCCTAATTTGAGTCCTAAACCTAACCCTGATGCAGATCCTAACACTAACCCTAGATCTAAACATTGCCGTAATGCTAACCCTTAGAACTAGCCCTAATTAGAATCCTAGCTCTTATATTAGCTGTAGCCCTAATGCTAACAGAATTCCTAGCCCTAATCAGAGCCCTAAACATAGGTTTAACCCTAACCATAACCCTAACCCTACCCCAACGCTAAAAATACCCCTAACCCTACTTCTAACCCCATATTTTACCCTATGCCAAACCCTCACCCTAATGCTACCATAGACCTAAACCTAACTCTTAGCCTATCCCAAACACTAGCTCTATTACTAGTCCTAACCCTGCCCTCTTTCTAACTCTAACCCTAACCCAAACCCTAACCCTAACTCTGATCCTTATTCTGACCCTAATACTAACCCTAGGTTTAACCCTGACCCTAATCCTAAATCGAACCCTAACCCAGCCTCTACCGTTAAATCTATACCTAAACCTAACAGTAACACTAGAACTAAACAAAACCTAGTCCTAAATAGAGTCATAAATCTAGCCTTAGCCCTAAAGAAAAACCTAGCACTAGACCTAACAGTAACCTTTAACCTAACACAAAGACTAATCCTATCCCTAGTCCCAAAGCTAGTCCTAAATCTGGCCCTAAACATAAACCTAACCTTAACCCAAACAATGACACTTACCCTAACATAAACCCTAGCTCTAAACCTTATCCTCACCCAAAACATAACCCTAACACTAGACTTATCCATAACCCTAACCCTAAAACTAGCCATGACCATAAACCTTGTTCTAACACAAAACCTAGCCCTTATCTTAGCCATAAACTTAGCCCTAATTGTAACCCTAATCATCACCCTAGAACTGACCCTAGCCCTAACCCTCGCCCAAGCCCTAACCCTAGCTCAAACACTAACCCTTATCTATACATAAACCTAAACCTAAGCCTTACCTTAGTGCTGACTCGAGCACTAACCCTCACCCTAGACTTCACCCTATCTCAAACGCTAACACTTATCCTAAGCCTAAGCCAAACACTAACCCTATGCAGAACCCTAAACTTAGCCCTAATTCTAACCTTAACCCTAACCCTGAACTTACCTCTAACATTACCCTAACAATAAGCCTAACCAAATGCTAACTGTAGGCCTATCACTAACCCTATCACTATCACTAACCCTATCCATTACACTCAACCTAACCTGAACCCTAAACTTAACACTATCCATTATCCTCACCCTAATCCTAACCCTAAGCTAATTCAAGCCTTAACCCTAAACCTTAACCTAACCCTAACCCTGCCTGGACCCTGAACTTAACAATACACCTAGCTTCGAACTTGGCCCTTACTGTAAAAATAACACTTACACTAGACTTAGCCATTACCTAATTTAAAGCTAAATTTAACCATAAACCTAGACCTGACATTAGCCCTAGTCCAAGTCCAATCTCTATCCCTAACAGAAACCCTAATCTTAGCCCTAAACCTAGCCTTAAATTAACCTTAACTCTAACCTAGTCCTATGTTTAACATAGCTATAACTCCATCCCTTCTCTGAAAACTAACTGTAATCCTACCCATAACAGTAACCCTATCTCTAGCCCTAACCCAAGGCCTAACTCTAACAGTAACCCTAGCACTACTCCTGGCCCTAATTTATCCCTAACCCTAAACCTAACTCTGTCCCTACCCCTAAGACTAACTCCAACTCTGACCCTAGACGTATACCTAATTTTAAACCTATCCCTTACGATAACCCAAAACCTAGGCTTATTTCTAGCCACATCCCTAGCCCCAACCTTCAGCCTAGCTGTAAACCTCAATGTAAGCTGAAACATAAGCCTAAACCTCACCCTAACCCTAGCCTTAACCCTAATGCTAACTGGAAAACTAGCCCTAAACCACCCTAGACCTAAACCAAAAGCGAGACATAACCCTACCCCAAAACCCTTAACCTAAACCAAACCCTAACATTACACCTAACCCTAAACCAGCCCTAATTTGAGTCCTAACCCTAAAACTATTAAAAAAAAACGTGACCCTGACTCAGACCCTAACACAAAACCTAGCTCTAAACATTGCCCTAATGCTAACCCTAGAAAAAGCCCTAAATGGAATCCTAGTTCTTACATTAGCTGTAGCCCTAATGCTAACACATATTCTAGCCCTAATCTGAGCCCGAACTGTAGGTTTAACCCAAACCCTAACCCTAACCCTAGCCCTAACCTTAACCCTAACCCTAACTGTAACTCTAACCCTATTTGTTACCCTAAATCCAACCCTCACCCTATTGCTACAGTATTCCTATACCTAATCCTTAGCCTACCGCAAAGACTAGCTCTGTTACTAGTCCTAACCCTGCCTTCATTCTAGCTCTATCCCTAACCCAAACCATAACCCTATCCCTGACCCTTATTCTGACCCAAACACTCACCTTAGGTCTAAACCTGATCCTAACAATTAAGCGAACCCTAACCAATCCCTCCTGGTAAACTATACCTAAACCTTACTGTAACACTAGGAATAGATCAAACCTAATCCCACACAGAGTTATATATCTAACCTTAGCCCTGAAGAAAAACCCCACCGTAGCCTAACAATAACCATTAACCTAATGCAAAGACTAACCTTATCACTAGACCCAAGCTAGTCCTAAATCTGGCCATAAACCTAAACCTAAACCTAACCTGAACAATGACACTTACCCTAACATAAACCCTAGGCAGAACCCTTATCCTAACCCAAAACCTAACCCTAACACTAGACTTATCCATAACCCTAACCCTAAAATTAGCCATAACCAAAAACCTAGATTGTACATTACCCATAGCCCTAACGTTAGCCTTAAACCTCACAAAAAAAACCTAGTCCTTATCCTAGGCCTAAACCTAACCCTAATTGTAACCCTAAATGTAACCCTAGACCTGATTGTAAACATAACCTTCACACTAGCCCTAACCATAGTTTAAATACGAACCTTACCTAAACATAACCCTAACCCTAAACCTAACCCTAGCCCTGACTCTATACCTTATCCTCATCCTATCCCTGCTCCTAGCTCAAATGCTAACAATTAACCAAAGTATAAGCAAACATTAACCTGAGGCCTAACCCCAACCTTAGTCCTAATGCTAAACTTAACCATAGCCATAACATTAGCTCTAACTTTACCCTAAAGATAAGCCTAACCTAATGCTAACCCTAAGATTAACACTAACACTATCACTATCACTAACCCTATACATTACGCTAAACCTAACCTGAACCCTAAGCCTAACCCTATCCATTACCCTAACCCTAACGCTAAATCAAGCCTTAACCATAAACCTCAACCTAAATCAAACCCTACCTGGACACTTACCCTAATAATACACCTAGCTCTAAACTTTGCCCTTATCCTAAACCTAACCCTTCCACTAGACTTAGCCATAACCTAATCCTAAAGCTAAACCTGACATTAGCCCTAGTCCTAACCCAAGCACTAGCCCTAACAGAAACCCTTATCCTAGCCCTAAACCTAGACTTATTTCTAAAGCAAAACGTAACCCTAGCCCTAAATCTAGCTATAAACCCATCCCTTCCCCTAAAACTAACTCTAACCCTAACCCTAACATTAACTCTATCTCTAGCCCTAACCCTAGCCCTAACTCTAACACTAATCCTAGAGCTAATCCTAGCCCTAATTCAGCCCTAATCCTAAACCTAACCCTCTTCCTGGACCTAAGACTAACTCTTGCCCTAGCCGTATACCTAATTTAAAAATAATCCCTTTTGATAACCCAAAACTTAGCCCTATCCATAGCCCAAACCATAGCCCTAACCTTCGCCCTAGTCCTAAACCTGGGTCTAACCCTAAACATAAGCATAAACCTCACCCTAACACTAGCCTTAGCACCAATGCTAATTGAAAAACTAGCCCTAAACCTACCCTAGCCCTAAAACAAAACTGAGCCATAACCCTACACCTAACCCTTAACCTAAACCAAAACCTAACCCTACACCTAGACCTAAACCTAGCCCTAATTTGATTTCTAACCCTAAACCTAGAAAGAAACCGTGACCCTGAGTCAGATCCTAACACTAAACCTAGTTCTAAATATTACCATAATGCTAACCTTAGAACTAGCCCTAATTGGAATCCTACTTCTTACATTAGCCGTAGCCCGAATGCTAACAGAAATCCTAGCCCTAACCCGAGCCCTAACCATAGGTTTAACCCTAGCCCTAACTCTAAACATACTCCTAAACCTATTTATAACCCTATTTTTTACCCTATGCCAAACCCTCACCCTAATGCTACCCTAGTCCTAAAGATAACTCTTAGCCTACCCCATACACTATCTCTATTATAAATCCTAACCCTGCCTTCTTTCTAGTTCTAACCCTAACACAAACCCTAACCCTAACCCTGATCCTTATTCTGACCCTAATTTACTAACCCTAGGTCTAAACCTGACCCTGATCCTAAAGCGAACCCTAACCCAACCCCTACCAGTAAACCTATACCTAAACCTAACTGTAACACTAGCACTACACAAAACCTAATCCTAAATAGAGTCATAAATCTAGCCTTAGCCCTAAAGAAAACCCGAGCACTAGCCCTAACAATAACCTATTGCAAAGACTAACCCTAATCCTAGATCCAAAGCAATTCCTAATTCTGGCCTTAAACCTAAACCTAACCCTAACCTGAATAATGACCCTTACCCTAACCTAAACCCTAACTCTAATCCTTATATTAACCCAAAACCTAACCCTAATACTAGACTTATTCATAACCCTAAAACTAGTTATAACCGTAACCCTAGTTCTTACATTACTCATAGCCCTAATGCTAGCCATAAACCTCACAAAAAACCTAGCTCTTATCCTAGCCCTAAACTTAGCCCTAATCATAACCCTAATCATAACCCTAGACCTGAACCTAACCCTAACGCTCGCCCTAGCCCTAACACTAGCTCAAACTCTAACCCTTACCTGTACATAAACCTCAACCTTACCCTAGTCCTGACTCTAGCACTAATCCTCACCCTAAACCTCACCCTAACTCAAATGCTAACACTTATTCTAAGTTTAACCCTAACACTAACCCTAGTTTTAACCCTAAACCTAGTCCTAATCCTAAACTTAACCCTAGCCCTGAATTTACCTCTAACATTACCCTAACAATAAGCCTAACCAAATGCTAACGCTAGGCCTATCGGTAACCCTATTGCTCTCACTAACCCTATCCATTATGCTCAACCTAACCTGAACCCTAAACCTAACCCTATCCATTACCTTTACCCTAATTCTAACTTTAATGCTTATTCAAGTCTTAACCCTAAACCTTAACCTAAAGCAAAACATAACTGATCCCTGGACCTAATAATACAACTAGTTTTAAACTTGGCCCTAACCCTAAATTTAACCCTTACATTAGACTTAGGCATAACCTAATCCTGAAGCTAAACTTAACCTTAAATCTAGACCTGACATTAGCCCTAGTCCTAATCCAAGCCCTAAACCTAACACAAACCCTCATCCTAGCCCTAAACCTAGACTTAACCCTAACCCAGACCCTAACCCTGGCATTAAACTTAGCTATAAACCCATCCCTTCCACTAAAACTAACTCTAACCTTAACCCTAACACTAACCCTATCTCTAGCCATAACTCTAGGCCTAACACTAATACTAACCCTAGTCCTAGTACTAGTCCTAATTTAGCCATAATCCTAAACCTAACCCTCTTCCTAGCCTTAAGACTAACTCTAACTCTTACCCTAGCCATATCCCTAATTTTAATTGTATCCCTTACCATAACCCCAAACCTAGCCTTATCCCTAGCTGCATCTCTAGCCCTAATCTTCGCTCTAGCCCTAAATCTGGATGTAAGCCTAAACGTAAGTTTAAACCTCACCCTAACACTAGCATTAACCCTAATGCTAACTGGAAATCTAGCCGTAAACCTACGCTAGCCCTAAAACAAAACCAAGATATAACCCTACATCTAAACCTTAAACTAAACCAAAACCTAACGCTACACCTAGCCTTAAACCTAGCCCTAATTTGAGTTCTAACCCTAACCCTAGAAAAACTGTGACCGTGACTCAGACCCTAACACTAAGCACAGTTCTAAACATTGCCCTAATGGTAACTCTAGAACTAGCCCTAATTAGAATTCTAGTTCTTACATTAGCTATAGCCCTACTGCTAACACATATCTTAGCCCTAGTTTGAGCCCTAAACCTAGTTTTAACCTAACCCTAACCCTAGTCCTAACACTAACCCTAATGGTAACCCTACTTCTAACCCTATTTTTAACCCTAAGCCAAACCCTCACCATAATGCTACCCTAATCCTAAAACTAATCCTTTGCCTACACCTAACACTTGCTCTATTACTAGTCCTAACAATGTCCTAATTAAATATTTAACACTAACCCAAACCCTAATCCTAACCCAGACCCTTATTCTGACACTAAATCTAACCCTAGGTCTAAACCTGACATAAACCTAAAGAGAACCCTAACCCTACCACTTCTGGTAAACCTATACCTAAACCTAACAGTAACACTAGCCCTAGACCAAACCTAATCCTAAATAGAGTCATAAATCTAGCGTTAGCCCTAATGAATAACCTAGCACTAGCCCTAAAATAACCTTTAACCTAACACAAAGACTAACCCTATCCCTAGTTCCAAAGCTAGTCCTAAATCTGGCCCTAAACATAAACCTAACCTTAACCCAAACAATGACCCTTACCCTAACATAAACCCTAGCTCTAAACCTTATCCTTACCCAAAATATAACCCTAACATTAGACTTATCCATAAACCTAACCCTAAAACTAGCCATAACCATAAACCTTGTTCTAACATCACCCATAGCCCTAATGCTAGCCATAAATCTCACACAAAACCTAGCCCTTATCCTAGCTCTAGACCTAGCTCTAATCGTAAACTTAACTGTAACCCTATATCTGACATTAACTCTAACCTTCACCCTAGCCCTAACCCTAGCTCAAACTTTAACTTTACCTAAACATAACCCTAACCCTAACCATAAACCTAGCCCTGACTATAGCTCTAACCCTCACTGTAGACCTAACTCTTGCTCAAACACTAACACTTACCCTAAGTCTAACCCTAACACTAACCCTAGGCCTAACACTAACGTTAGCCCTAATCCTAAACTTAACCCTAGCCCTAACCTTAGCTCTAACATTACCCTAAGGATAAACCAAACCAAATGCTAACCCTAGGCCTAAGGCTATCACTAACCCTATCCATTATGCTAAACCTAACATGAACCCTAAACCTAACCCTATCCATTATCCTAAACCTAATTCTAATCATAATGCTAATTAAAGCCTTAAACTTAAACCTTAAAGTAAACCAAACCTTACCTGGACCCTGACCTTAATAATACACCTAGCTCTAAACTTAATAATACACCTAGCTCGAAACCTAACCCTTAAACTAGACTTAGCCATAACCTAATCCTAAAGCTGAACTTAACCATAAACTTAGACCTGACATTAGCCCTAGTTCTAATGCAAGGCCTAACTCTAACACAAACCCTCATCTTAGCCCTAAACCTAGTCTTAATCCTTACCTGAACCCTAACCCTAGCACTAAAAACAGCTATAACCTCATCCCTTCCACTAAAAGTAACTCTTTCCCTAATCCTAGCACTAACCCTATCTCTAGCCCTAACACTAGGCCTAACACTAAAACAAATCCTAGTGTTAATCCTAGCCCTAATTTAGCCCTAATCCTAAACCTAACTCTATCCTTAGCCCTAAGACTAACTGTAACGCTCGGCACAGCTCTATCCCTTATTTTAAACCTATCCCTTATGAAAACCCAAAACCTAGCAATATTCTTTGGCCCAACCCCAGCCCTAGTCTTCCTATCCCGAAACCTGGATCTAACCCTAAACGTAAGCCTAAATCTCACCCTTAAAGAAACCTTAACCCTAATGCTAATTGGAAAACTAGCCCTAAACCTACCCTAGCCCTAAAACAAAACCGTGCCATCACCCTACCTATAACCGTTAACCTAAACCAAACCCTAAACCTACACCTAGCCCTAAAGGTAGCCCTAATTTGAGTCCTAACCCTAACCCTAGAAATAATCCTAACCCTGACTCAGACCTTAACACTCATCTTGGCTGTAAACATTGCCCTAATGCTAACCCTAGAATTAGCCCTAATCGGAATACTCGTTCTTACATTAGCTGTAGCCCTTATTCTAACACAAATCCTAGCCCTAATCTGAGCCTTAAGCCTAGGTTTAATGCTAATCCAACCCCTAACCCAACATCAATCACTATCCTATATCCTAGGTCAAACCCCCACTCTAATTTTACCCTAGTCCTAACACTATTCCTTAGCCTACCCCAAACTAGCTTTATTTCTAGTCCTACCCTAGCCCTCATACTAGCTGTAACCCTAACTCAAAACCTAACCATAACCCTGACCCTTATTCTGACCCTAACACTAATCCTAGGTCTATCCTGACCCTAACCCTAAAGCCAAAATTACCCTTACCCCGACAGTTAAACCTATACTTAAATATACAGTAACATTAGCACTAGACCAAACCTAATCCTAAACAAAGTCATAAAACTACACTTATCACTAAACAAAAACCTGGCACTACCCCTATCATTAACCCTTAACCTAACACAAAGACTAACCCTATCCCTAGACCCAACACTAGTCCTAATTCTGGCCCTAAACTTAAATGTAACTCTAACCCGAACAAGGACACTTACCCTAACATAAACCCTAGATCTTAACCTTATCCTAACCCAAAACCAAACCTTAACACTAGACTTATCCATAACCATAACCCTAAAACTAGCCATGACCAGAACTTTAGCTCTTACATTACTCATATCCCTAAAGCTAGCCATAAACCTCCACTAAACCTAGCCCTTATCCTAGCCCTAATCATAGCCCTAATCATAACTCAATCTGTAACCCTTGACCTAACCCTAACCCTAATCCTCACCCTTTCCCTAACCCTAGATTTAATTATAATTCTTACCTAAACATAAACATAAACATAACCTTAACCCTAGCCCTGATTCTAGCTCTAATATTCACCCTAGTCCTAACCCTAGCTCAAACGCTAATACTTACCTTAAAACCTAACCCTAATACTAACCCTAGGCCTAACTCTGATCCTAGTTCTAAACCTAAACTTAACCCTAGCCCTAACCTTAGCTCTAACATTACCCTAATGATAAGCCTAACCAAATGCTAACCCTAGGCCTAACGCTAAAACTTTCGCTAAAACTAACCATACCTATTACCCTAAACCTAAGCTGAATCCTAAACCTAACCCTAACCATTAAACCCTAACCCTAACCCTAAAGCTAATTCAAGCCTTAACCCTAAACCTTTACTTTACCCATAGCCCTAATGCTAGGCATAAACCTAGCATTATTCGTGTCCCTACCATAAACTAGAACTAACCCTAACCCAAACCCTTGCCCTAGTCCTAACCCTAGCTCAAACTGTAACCCTTAGCTTAAACATAACCCTAACCCTAGCCCTGACTGAAAACTTAACCCTCGCCCTGGCCCTAACACTAACTCAAAAACTAACACTTACCCTAAACCTAATCCTAATTCTAACCCTAGCCCTAATCCTAACCTTAATCCTAGGCCTAATCTTAGCTCTAACCCTATACATTACCCTAAAGATAAGCCTAACCCAAATACTAACACTAGGCCTAACCTAACCCTATCACTAAAACTAACCAAATCCATTACTCTAAACCTAACCTGAACTCTAAACTTAACCCTATCCCTTACCCTCATCCTAACGCTAATGTTAATTCAAGCCTTAATTCTAAATCTTAACCTACACCAAACACTATGCTGAAACTGACCCTAATAATGCACGTAGCTCTAAACCTGACCCTTCCACTAAACCCAACCCTACACTAGACATACCCATAACCTAACCCTAAAACTAACCCTAATCATGAACCTAGACCTGACATTAGCCCTAGCTCTAATCCTATCCCTATCACTTTCACAAACCCTGGTCTTCATTTTAGGCCTAAACCTAGTCTTAATCCCAACCCAAACCCAAATCCTGTCCCTATCCCTAATATTAGCCCTCACCCTAGCCCTGAATCTAGCAATAAACCCATCCTTTCCCCTAACACTAAACCTAGCCCTAACCCTAACCCTAACACTAACCCTAACTCTAGCCCTAAACATAGGCCCCACTCTACCACTAAACCTACTGCTAATTTTAGCCCTAATTTAGCCCTAACCCTAAATGTACCCCTAACTCTAGGCCTAAGACTAACTCTAACTCTCATCCTAGCCCTATCTCTAGTTCTTACCCTACCCATTACCATAACCCTAGCACAAGCCCTAATCTTAGCCCTAACCCTAGCCCAAGATCCAACCATATATCTAACCATAATTCTAAATCTATCCCTAAACCTAAGCCTAAACCTCACCCTACCACTAGAACTAACACTATTGGTATTCTGATAACTAGCCCTAACCCTAGTCTTAGCCCTAAAACAAAACTGAGCCATTCCCCTAACCCTCAATGTTAACCTAAACCAAACCCTAAGCCTACACCTAGCCATAAACCCCTAGGTCTAATAAGAGTCCTCAGCCTAAAACTAACCCTGACCCTGACTTATATTCTAACACTAACCATAGCTCTAAATATCACACTACCCCTAAACATAATGCTAAAACTTGTCCTATACCAAAACTAACCCTAAAACTAACCATATCTTAACCCTAGTTCTTACATTAGCCATAGCCCTAACTCTAGCCCTAAACCTAACAGAAAAACTAGGCCTAATCTGAGCCCTAAACCTAGATGTAACTCTACATCTAAACTTAATCCTAACACTAACCCTAACCCTTAACCTAAACCTAGCCCAAATTCTAGCTCTAACTCTATCATTTACCCTAAGCCAAACTCTATCTGTAATTCTAAACTTAGTCCTAATCCTAGTCTTTAGCCTAACACAAATCCTAATCCTAGCCTTCATTCTAGCTCTAACCCTAACCAAAATCCTAACCGTAACACAAACCCTCGGTCTAATCCTGACTCTCTCCCTAAAACGAACCCTAAAACTAGCCCTATCAGTAATCTTATACCTAAACCTAAACCTAACTCTATCCCTAGATCTAATCCTAATCCTAAATTTAGCCATAACTATAGCCCTAGAGGTAAAAAACAATCCTTAGCCCTAGCCTTAACAATAACCCTTAACCTTAAGCAAAAATTAACAATATCCCTAGACCTAAACCTAGACTGTAACCCTAACTTTAACTTGAACACTGATCCTGACAGCAACACTAAACCTAGCTCTAAAACTAACCCTAACCCAAAACCTAAACCTAACACTAGACCTATCCATAACCGTAACCCTAAAACTAGCCCTAATCAGAACCCTAGATCTTACATTACCTATAGACCTAACCCTGGGCCTAAACCTAACACAAAACCTAGCCTTAATCCGAGGCCTAAACCTACCCTAAGCATAATGTTAATCCTAAATGTAGCCCTAACCCTAACCCTTGTCTAACTCCTAAACCTATCTCAAAGCCTAACACTAGCCTAAATGTAACCTAGCCCTATCCCAAATCATAATCCTAACACTAGACCAAATCCAAACCTTAACCCTAGCACTAACCCTAACTTTAATCCTAACCTTTAACCTAACCCTAACCCTAATGATAATCCTATCCCTAAACCTAACACTATGCCTAATCCTAATTGTAAACCTAACCCTAGACCTAATCCTAAACCTAACCCTTACCATAGCATTAAACCTAACTCAAACCCTAACCCTTTTCGAAAACCAACCCTAAACCTGACCCTAATTGTAAATCTATCCATTACTTATCCATTAACCCTAAACCTAACCTTAACCCTAACCCTAAACATACATTTAACACAATCCATTACTCTCACCCTAACACTAACCCTAGACCTAAAACTAAACATAACACTCACTCTAGCCCTAACCCTAGCTTAAACACTAACCCTTACCCTAACCCTAACCCTAGCTGTAGCCCTAACCATAACCCTAACTCTAGCCCTAACCCTAACCCTAACACTACACCTAATCCTAATCCTAGACCTAATTTATCCCTATTTCTAACCCTAACCTTAACCCTAGACCTAAGAATAACTATAAATCTCACACCATATCTACCCCTAGTTCAAACCCTACTTATTACCATAACCCTAAACGTAGCCCTAACCCTAGTGGTAACTTTTACCCTATCTGTAGCCCTAGCACTAACTCTAGATTGAATCCTAACTGTAAATCTAACCCTAATCCGATGCCTAAGCCTAAACCTGAAACTAGACATAACCCTAATGCTAATTCTAAAAGTAGCCCTAACCCTAGCACTATCCCTATAATAAAACCAAGCCATAACCCTAACCCTAACCCTAACCTAAATAAAAACCTAACCCTACACATAGCCCTAAACTTAGCCCTAATTTGAGTCCTAACTCTAACCCTAAACCTAACCATGACCCTGATTCATATCCAAACACTAACCTTAGCTGTAAATATCACCCTAACCTTAAACCTAACCCAACACTCCCTAGCCCTCAAACTAACCCTAATCATAACCCTAGTTCTTACATTAGCTGTAACCCTAAGAGTAACCCTAAACCTAATACAAACATAGCCCTAATCTGAGTCCTAACCTGAGCTTTAACCCTAAATTTAATCCTAAGACTAGCCCTAACCCTAGCCCTAACCCTTGCTCTTACTCTATACTTTACCCTAAACCAAACTGTCACCCTAAAGCAAACCCTAGTCTAATCGCAATCCTTAACCTAATCCAAACCCTAACCCTATTACTAGTCCTAATCTTAGACCTCATTCTAGCTCTAACCATAACCCAAACCCTAACCCTAATACTGACCCTTATTTAGACCCTAACACTAATCATAGGTCTAAACCTGAACCTAACTCTAAAGGGAACCCTAACACTAGCCTTACTGGTAAACTTATACATAATCCTAATGCTACACCAAGCCCTAGACCTAAACTTAATCCTAAACCTAGCTATAACTCTAGCCCTAGACCTAAAGAAAACATAGACCTAGCCTTAACAATAACCCTTAACATAACCCAAACTCCAAACCTACCCCTAGACATAACTGTAGTCCTAATTCTTGCTATAACCTTAACCCTAACCCTAACCAGAACACTGACACTGACTCTAACACCAACCCTAGCTCTAAACATCACCCTAACCCTAAACCTAACCCTAAAACTACAACTAGACATAATATTAACTCTAAAACTAGTCCTAATCTTAACACTAGTTCTTACATTAGCCAGAGCACTAACCTATCCAAAAACCTAGCCCTATTCCCAGCCCTACCCTAGCTTTAACCCTAAAACTAACTCTAACCATAACCCTAGCCCTAGCCCTAACTCTAAGTCTAAACCTAGACCTAAACCTAACCATAACCCAAGCCATAACCCTAGCTCTAACCCTATCCATTACCCCAATTGTAACCCTAACTCTTATTCTAACCCTATTGGAACACTAATCCTATCCCTAACATTAACCCTATCCATTAATCTACACTTAACCTGAACCCTAAACCTAACCTTATCATTACCCTATCCCTAACACTAATGCTTATTCAATCCCTAACCTTAAACCTGAACCTAACTCAAACCATAACTCTGACACTGACCATAATAATACCCCTAGTTCTAAACCTGACCCTAACAATAAACCTAATCCTTACAATAGACCTAGCCATAAACCCAACCGTAAAACTATCCCCTAACATAACCCTAGACCTGACATTAGCCCTAGCTCTAATTCTGAGCTAAACCCTAACACAAATCTTAGCCCACAGTCTAGCCAAAAACCTCACTTTAATCACAACCCTAACCCTAACCCTAAACCTAACACTTTACCTAGCCCTAAAACTAGCTATAATCCCATACCTTACCCTAAACCTAATCCTAACCCTAACTGTAACACTAACCCTGGCCCTAAACCTAGGCCTAACCTAACCCTGAACCTAGCCCTTATCCCAGCCCTAATTTAGTCCTATTCCTAACCCTAATTCTAACCTAATCCCTTATCATCACCCTAAACCTAGCCTTAAATGTAGTTCTAACCCTAGCTGTATCCTTAGCCCTAGTTCAAATCCTAGATCTAAACCAAACTCTAAATCTAAACCTATCTCTAAGCCTAAACCTCACAATAACACCAGTCCTAACCCTAATGGTAATACTAAAACTAGCCATAAACCTACTCCTAGACCTAAAACAAAACCAAGTCATAGCCCTAACCCTAAACCTCAAACTAAACCAAACCCTAACCCTACACCTAGCCCTAAACTTATCCCTAATTCTAGTCCTAACTCTAACTGGAAAACTACCCTGACCCTGACTCTGATCCTAACTCTAATCCTTTCTCTAAACATCATAATAAACGTAAACCTAACCCTAACACTAGACCTAGCTCTAATCATATTACTAGTGCTAAACATAAACCTACCTCACACATTAGCCATAGCTTTAACCCTAGCCCTAAACTAAACCTAAACCTAGACTTCATCTGAGTCCTAAACCTAGCTCTAACTCTAAAATTAAACCTAACACTAACCCAAACACTATCCCTAATTCTATACATATCCCTAGCCCTAACCTTAGGTGTAACCCTATACATTATGCTAATGATAACCCTACACCTTATGGTAACCCTAGGCCTAACCCTAACCCTGTCAATTACACTAAACCAAACACAAACCCTAAAACTAACCTTCTAATTTCCCTAACCCTAAACCTAATGCTAATTTGCAACTAAACATAAACCCTAGTTGAACCCAAACTCTAACCCTGACTCTGACCCTAAAAATAACCCTAGATCTAAATCTTACCCTTACCCTAACCCTAACACTTACACTGGACCAAGCCATAAACCTAACATTAAATCTAACCTAACTGTAACCATAGACATGACATTAGCCCTAGCCCTAATATTATCCCTACCTCTAACACATAACCTACTCCTCACCCTAGCTCTAAATCTAACCTTAAGTAACCCTAGCCCTAAACCTAATACTAACACCCTAGCCCTAAACCTGGCTATAACCATATCCCTTATCCTAAATGTAACCCTAACTCTAACCTTAACCCTAGTCGTAACCCTTGACCTATCCTTAGCCCTAGCACTAACCCTAGATGGAAACCTAAATCTAAATCTATCCCTAACTCAATGCCTATGTCTATCCATAAAACTAGCACAACCCTAATACTAATCCTAAAACTAGCCTTAACCCTAGCCCTAACACTAATCCTATCTGTAATTTAGCCCTATATCTATCCGTAACCCTAACCCTAGCCCTAAGACTAACTCTAACTCTCACACTAGCCCTATCACTCATTCTAACCCTATCCCTTACTGGAACTTTAACCTTAGCCATAACCCTTGTCCTAACCCTTGTTCGTTCTTAGCCCTAGCACTAACATTAGATCAAAATCTAACACTAAATCTAACCCTAACCCGAAGCCTAGGCCTAACCCTAAAACTAATCCTAAAACTAGCCCTAATCCTAGCCCTAGACCTAAAACAAAACCGAGCCATAGCTCTAACCCTAAACCTTAAACTAAACCAAACCCTAACCATAAACCTACCCCTAACCCTAGCCCTAATTTGAGTTTTAAGCTGAACCCTAAAAATAACCCTGACCCTGACTCTGACACTAAAACTAATTCTAGCTCTAAACATCACCATCACCCTAACCCTAAACCTAACCCTAACACTAAACATAGTCCTAATCCTAACCATAAAATTAGCCCTAATGGTAACCCTAGTACTTACATTTCTGTAACCCTAACTATAGAACTAACTTAACCCAAACTATAGTCCTAACCCGAATTTAACCCTAACCATAGCACTGATCATAACCATAACCCTAGCCATAACCCTAGATCTAACAAATCCATTACCATAACCCTAACCCTAACTCTAATACTAACCTTAGGCCTAAATCTAAAAATATCTCTAATCTTATCCCTATCCATTACCATAAACATAACATGAACCCTAATACTAACCCTATCATTATCCTAACTCTAACCCTAATGCTAACACTATCCATTAATTTAAACTATAACCTATCCCAACCCCTAACCCAGACCTTCACCTTAATAATACTCTTAACCCTAAACCTGACCCTAACCCTAAATCTAACCCTTATACTAGACATAGTCATAATCCTAACCCTAAAATTATCTTTAAACATAATTCTAGACCTGAATTTAGATGTACTCCTAATCCTAGCCCTAACCATTAAACAAAACTTAGCCCTCATGCTAACGCTAAATCTAGCCTTAATCATAACCCTAACCTTAACCATAGTCCTAACTCTAATTTTAAATCTCACCCTACTTCTAAAACTAAATATAACACCATCCCTTACTCTAAACTTAATCCTAAATCTAACCGTAACACTAGGCTTAAGCTGAACACTAACCATAAATCTAATCCTAGACCTAATTTAACCCTATTCCTAACTCTAACTCTAATCTTAGCATTAAGACTAACTCTAATTTTCACACTAGCCCTATCACTAGTTCTAACCCTATCTCTTACCATAACCTTAACACTAGTCCTAACCCTTGCCATATCCTTAGTTCTAGCCCAAGCCCTAGATCTAACCCTAACTCTAAGTCTAACCCTAAACCTAAGCCTAAGCCTACCACTAACACTAACCCTAACCCTAAAGCTAATCAGAAAACTAGCCCTAACCCTAACCTTAGCAGTAAAACAAAACCGAGCAATAGCCCTAAAACTAAACCTTAACTTAAACCAAACCCTAACTCTACACCTAGACCTAACCCTAGCCTTAATTTTAGTCCTTTCCCTAACCTGAAAACTAACCCTGACCCTAACACACATCCTAAACTCACTCTAGCTCTAAACACCATCCAAACCTTAAACTGAAACCTAACATTAACTCTAGCCCTTATTTGAGTCCTAACCCTAATTGTGACCCTGACTCATATCCTAACACTAACCCTAGCCCTAAATATCACCCTAACCTTAAACCTAACTCTTACACTAGATCTAGCCAAAAACTTAACCCTAAAACTATCCCTAACCATAACCCTAGACCTGATATTAGTCCTAGATATAATGCTAGCCCTTACCCTAACAAAAATCCTAGCCCTAATTATAGCCTAATAATAACCCTAACGCTAACACTAGGCCAATTGCTAACACTAACATTAGCACTAATCTTAGACCTAATTTAGTCCTATCCCTAACCTAATTCTAAGCCTATCCCTAAGACTAAATCTTACACTAGCCCTAAAACTAGTTCTAACCCTATTCTTTACTAGAACCCTAATCCTAACCCTAGGCCTAACCCTACCCCTTTCCGTAGCCCTTGCTGTATCTGTAGATCTAAACCTAACTCTAAATCTAACTCTAAACCTAAGCCTAAGCCTAAACCTGACACTAGCTTAACCCTAACCCTAAAGCTATTTCTAAATCTAGTCCTCACTCTAGCCTTAACGTTAATACAAAACCAAGCCATATCCCTAACCCTATCCCTTAACGTACACAAAGCCAAAACCCTACACCTAGCCCTAAACCTAGCCCTAATTTGAGATTTAAGTGAAACCCTAAAATTAACCCTGAACCTGACTCTGACCCTAAAACTAATGCTAGCTTTAAACATCAACCTAACCCTAAACCTAAACCAAACACTAGACCTAGCCCTAACCCTCACCCTAAAACTAGCCCAAACTGTAACCCTAGTACTTACATAAGCCATAACCCTAAACCTAGCTCTAACTTAACCTAAAACCTAGCCCTAATCCAAGCCTTAAACCCAGCTTTAAACCAACCCTAACCTTAACACTAAACTTAGCACTAATGATAATTATAACCCTAGACCTAACACTTGCTCTAACCCTATTCATTTTTCTAACCATAATCCTAACCCTAATGCTAACCCTAGCCCTAACTCTAACCCTATCTGTAATCCTACCCTATCCATTATTCTAAACCTAATTTGAAACCTAAAACTAATCATATCAGTACCCTAATCCTAAACTTTTGCTAATTTGAGCTCTAAATATAAACCTTAACTTATCCCAAACACTAATCACCACCCTGACCCTAATAATACCCTTAGCTCTAAACCTGACCCTAACCCTAAACCTATTCCTTACACCAGATGTAGCCATAAAGCTAACCCTAAAACTACTTTTAAACACAATGCTGGAACTGAAATTAGCCTGAACCCTAATCCTAGCCCTAAACCTAGACTTAATCCTAACCCAAACCATAACCTGAGCTTTAATCCTAATTCTAACCCTAACCCTAGCCCTAAAACTAGGTAAAACCCCATCCTTTACCCTAAACCTAAGTATAACTCTAAACCTAACCATAACCCAAACCTAGCCCTAATCCTTACCCTAACCTTAGGTGTAACACTAACACTAAGCCTAGCACTAATCTTAGCCCTAATTTAAACCTATCCTAACCCTAACCCTATCCCTAAGACTAATGCTCACTCTTGCCCTAGCCCTTGCCCTAGTTCTATGCTTAGCCCTAGCCCTGACCCTAGATCTAAACGTAACTCTATATCTAAAACTTAACCCTAATTCTAATGCTCACCATGGCCCTAAATGTAGCTCTATCCCCATTGTTTACACTAAACCTAACCCTAAGCCTAAAACTAACCCTAGGCCTAAACAAAACAATAAACCTAGCCCTATTCCTGGCCCTAATTAAGACCTATACCTAACCCAGTCCCTAAGGCTAGCCCTAAGACTAATTCTCACTCTCCCCCTAGCCCTCGCCCTATTTCTGACCCTATAACTTACCATAACCTAATTCTAGGCATAAACCTAGACTTAACACTAGACCTATCTTAGCCCTAGACTTAACCCTAGATCTAATCCTAACTCTAAATCTAACTCTAACCCTGAGCCTAAATCTAACCTAACACTAGCCCTAACCACAGCCCTAGACCTAAAATAAAACCGAGTCATAGCCCTAACATTAAAACTTAACCTAAACCAAAACCTAACCCTACACCTAGCCCTAATTCGAATTCAAACTCTAACTCCAAATCTACCCCTGAACTTGATTTTGACCAAAACACTAACCCTAGCTCTAAAAATCACCCTAACTCTAAACCTAACCCTAACACTAGACCTACTCCTAATCCCAATCCTATAACTAGCCATTATCTTAACCGAAGTCTGTACATTGGCCATAACTCTAAACCTAGCCCTAACCCTAACAAAACCTAGCCCTAATCTGAGACCGATACTTAGATATAACCCTAACCCTAACACTAACCCTAGCTCTAACCCTTACCCTAAATATATCCCTAAACCTATCCCTTATCATAAGCCAACCCTAACCCTAATGCTAACCCTAGCCCTAATCCTAATCTTTTGACTAACCCAAACTGTAACCATATTCACAGTCCTAACCTAAGCCCTCATTCTAGCTCTAACCACTAACCAAACCCTAAGCCTAACCCTGACCCTTATTTTGACCCTAATAGTAACTGTTGGTCTAAACCTGACCCTAACCCTACACCAAACCATAACACTAGCACTAGCAATAAACCTATAACTAAACCTAAGCCTAACACTAGCCATACACCTAAACCTAGTCTTAAACCTAGCCATATTTCTATACCTACACCAAAACAAAAACCTAGCCCTATCCCTAATGATTAAACTTATCCTAACACAAACACTAACCCTACCTTTAGACCTAACCCTAGTGATATTTATGGCTTTAACCCTAAACCTAACTTTCACCCAAACACTGACCCTGACCCTAACACTAACCCTAGCTCTAAATATCACACTAACTTAACCCTAACACTAACACTTGAGGTTTAGTGTTAAGATTAGTGTTAGGGTTAGGGTTAAGGTTAAGGTTAGTGTTAAGGTTAGGGTTTGGTTGATGTTTAGGGTTAGAGTTAGTGTTTGGGTTAGTTTTAGGGTTTATATTAGGGTTAGAGTTAGTGTTAGGATTCAGGTTACATCAGGATTAGGGTTTGTGTTAGGGTTTTGCATAGGGTCAAGGTTTCGGTTATGGTTATGATTTGGGTTAGGGTTAGGGTTAGAGTTCGGTTAGGGTTAGGGTTAGGATTAGGGTCTGTTTTTAGCGTTAGATTTAAGGTAAGGTTTAGGGTTAGGGTTAGAGTTAGTGTTAGAATTAGGATAGGGTTAGTTAATTTTAGGGTTAGGGTAAATG
This sequence comes from Marmota flaviventris, assembly GCF_047511675.1. Lineage (NCBI taxonomy): Eukaryota > Metazoa > Chordata > Mammalia > Rodentia > Sciuridae > Marmota > Marmota flaviventris. Next base: position 34,525 of record NW_027288251.1, read on the forward strand.
TTAGGTTAGGTTTAGGTTTAGGGTTAGGGTTAGTGTTAGGTTTAGAGTTAGAGTTTGTGTTAGGATTTTGGTTAGGGTTAGTTTTAGGGTTAGTGATAGGGCTAGAAATAGTTTTAGGGTTAGTGTTAGTGTTAGGGTTAGGGTTCATTTTTGAGTGAGGGTTAGATTTAGGGTTAGAGTTACGGTAAGTGTTAGGATCAGGGTTACAATTAGGGTTAGGGTAAATGTTAGGGTTAGGTTTAGGGTTAGAATTAGGGTGAGATTTAGAGTTAAGGATAGGGTTAGTGTTAGTTTTAGGGTTAGTGGTAGTGTTCGGGTTAGGGTTTTTGTTAGGTTTAGGCTTAGGGTTAGTGTTTGTGTTAGGGTTAAGCGTTAGGGTTAGAGTTAAGATTAGGTTTAGTATTAGGGTTAGGGTTAGGGGTAGGGTTAGGGTTAGGGTTGGTTTAAGTTTTATGTTTAGGCTTAGTGTTAGGGTAAGTGTAAGTGTTAGGTTGGATTTACCTTTAGAATTAGTGTTAGGGTTAGTCTTAGGGATAGAGTTAGTGTAAGGGTTAGGCTTTCATTTAGGATTAGGGTTAGAGTTAGGGATACAGTTAGGGTTTGTTTCAGGGTAAGTGTTAGGGTTAGTATTTGTGTTAGTGTTAGGTTTAGAGTTAGGGTTAGGTTTAGTGTTAGTAATAGGGTTAGGGTTAGGGATATGGTTATGGTATCTCTTGGGGTGAGGGTTAGGGATAGGATCTGTGTTAGTGTTAGGTACAGAATTATGGTTGCATTATGATTTGAGTTAGGGTTAGATTTAGGTTTAGGTTTAGGTTTAAGGATAGGGTTAGGGTTAGAGTTAGAGTTAGGTTTAGGTTTAAGGATAGGGTTAGGTTTAGAGTTAGGGTTAGGTTTAGGATTAGGGTTACTGTTAGTGTTAGGGTTAGGTAAGGGATAGGGTTAGTGTTAAAGTTAGGGTTAGTGTTAGGTTGAGAAATAGGGTTATGGTTAGGGTTAGTGATAGGGTTAGTGTTATGTTTAGGGATAGAATTAGGTAAGGGTTAGGGTTATTGTTAGGGTACTGGAGAGGGTTAGGTTCAGGGATAGTTTTAGAATTAGGGTGAGGATCAGGATAGGGATTGGGTTAGGGTTATGTTTAGTTTAAGAGTTATGATTAGGGTTAGCATTAGGGTTAGCGTTAGGGTCCGTGTTAGAGTTAAAACTGTGGTTTCTGTTAGGTTGAGGGTTTGGGTTAGGGTTAGTGTTAGAATTATGGTTGGATTAGGGTTAGAATTAGCGTTAGGGTTAGGGTTAGTGTTAGGGTTAAGGGTAGGATTAGGGTTAGTGTTACGATTAGGGTTAAGAATAGGGTTAGGCTAAGGGTTAGGGTTAGGGTTAGTGTTTGGGTAAGAGTTAGGGTTAGGGTTAGGGTTAGGGTTAGGTTTAGTTTTAGTGTTCAGGTTAGAGTTCATGTTAAGGTTAGCATAAGTGTTAGTGTTAGGGTTTGGGTTAGTGTCAGGTTTGTGTTACTGTTTGGGTTAGGGTTAGACTTAGGGTTAGTGTTAGGTAAAGTTTAGGGTTAAGGTTGGTGTTATGGTTAGGATTAGCATTAGCATTATTGTTAGTATTAGGTTTCGGGTTAGGGTTTTGGTTATGGTTATTTTTATGGTTTGGTTTAGGGTTAGGTTTATGTTTAGGGTTAGGGTTAGGTTTAGGGTAGTTTTAGGGTAAGGGTTAAGGTTACTGTTAGGATTAGGGTTATAGTTTGTGTTAGATTAGGGTTACAGTTATTGGAAGGTTTAGGATTAGGGTTAGGCTCAAAGTTAGTTTTAGCTTTAGAGTTACTGTTTGGGTTAGGTTTAGGGTTAGGGTAATGGTGAGAGCTAGGGTTAGGGTTAGGAAGAGGATTAGTGTTAGGTTAGTGTTAGTGTTAGTGTAAGTTTAGGGTTAGTTTTATGGTTAGGCTTAGGGAATGTGTTATGGTTAGGGTTAGGTTAAGGTTAGTGTTAGTGTTAGAGTTATTGTTAGAATTAGGTTTAATGTTAGTGTTAGGGTTAGGGTTAAGGTAAGGTTTAGATTTAGAGTCAGGCTTATGTTTAGAGTTAGTGTTAGAGTTAAGGTTATGGTTTTGGTGAGTGTTAGGCTTAGGGTTAGGGTTAAGGTTAGTGTTAGGTTTAGGGTTAGTGTTGTGGTTATGGTTAGTTTTATGATTAGGATTAGGATTAGGTTTAGGTTTAGTTTTAGGGTTAAGTTAGGGTTTGGTTTAGGTTAGGGTTAGTGTTAGTGTTAGGATTAGGGTTAGTGTTTGTGTTAGTGTTAGAGTTAGGGTTAGGTTTACATAGGGTTACAGTTAGGGTTAGTGTTTGTGTTAGGGTTTGGATTAGGTTTAGTGTTAGGTTTAGGTTTAATTTTAGTGTTAGGGTTAGCATTTTGGTTTGTGTTAGCATTAGGATTTTTGTTAGGGTTATCGTCAGTGTTAATATTAGGATTAGGGTTCGTGTTAGGATAAGGGTTAAGGTTAGTGTTAGTGTTATGGTTAGGTTTAGGTTTAGGCTTACTGTTAGTGTTATGATTAGGGTTAGTAATAGTGTTAGGGTTAGAGATAAGTTTAAAGATAGTGTTAGGTTTATGATTAAGGTTAGGTTTAGAGTTACGTTTAGGGTTGAGTTTAGGATTAGTGTTATGTTTAGGTTTAGGGTTTTGTTTAGTTTAAATGTAAGGGTTAGGGTTATGGTTACAATTATGTTTAGGGTTTGAGTTAGTGTTAGGTTTAGGGTTGTGGTTCAGGTTAGGTTTGGGATTAGTTTTAGTGTTAGGGTTAGTGTTAGGGTTAAGTTTAAAGTTAGGTTAGCTTATGGTTAATATTAAGGTTAGAGTTAGTGTGAGGCTTAGGGTTATTGTTAGTGTTAAGGTTAAGGTTAAGCTTAGTGTCAGGTTTAGGTTTAGGTTTAGGGGTAGTGGTAGTTTACGTTTTGTATTATGGTTAGTGTTAGGTTTAGGGTTTGTTTTAAACAGGTTTAGAAATAGGGTTAGGGATAGTATTATGGTTAGGGATAGGGTTAAATTTCAGGTTAGGCTTAGTGTTAGTGTTAGGTTTATGTTTAGAGTTAAGATTAGGAATAGTCTTAGGGTTACAGATAGGTTTAAGTTAAGTGTTTTAATTAGGGTTAAATTTAGGTTTAGTGTTATATTTAGGGTGAGGGTTATTGTTAGCGTTATGGTTAGTATTAGGGTTAGAATAATTGACAGTGTTAGGGTTAGTGTTAGGGTTAATTTTAGGGTCAGGGTTAGTTTTCGGCTTAGAGTTAGGTTTAGGGTTAGTGTGTTAGGGATAGTGTTAAGGTTAGTGTTAAATTGGGGTTAGGTTTAGGCTTAGTGTTATCAATAGAGTTAGGGTTAGTATTAGTGTTAGTGTTAGGGTTAGGGTTAGTGTTAGTGTTAGGGTTTGGGTTAGGTAAGTGTTAGGTTTAGGGTTGTGATAGGGTTAGTTATGATTTAGGGTTAGGTTTAGGTCAGGATTAGGGATAGAGTTAGATTTAGGGTTGGTTTAGTGTTAGTGTTAGTGTTAGGGTTAGGTTTAAGTATATTGTTATGGTTTGGGTTAGTTTAGGGTTAATGTTAGGCTTAGGGTTAAGTTTAGAGTTAGGTTTAGGGTTAGTGTAAGGGTAAGTGTTAGGGATCATATTAGGTTTAGGATTAGATTTTGTGTTAGGGTTACATTTAGGGATAGTGTTATGCCTAGGGTTATTGTTACATTTCGGGTTAGGGTTTAGTTTAGGATTAGTGTTTGACTAAGGTTTAGAGTTAGGTTTAGGGTTAGTGTTAGGCTTATGGTTAGTTTTAGTGTTAGGGTAAGGTTTAGGTTTAGGATTAGGTTTAGTGTGAGGTTTAAGGTTGGGTTAGTGTCAGGGATATGGTTAGTGTTACGGTTTTTGTAAGGATTAGCATTTGGATTAGGATTAGGATTAGTATTAGGTTAGTGTTAGGTTTACAGTTAGCGTTAGTGTTAGGGTAGGGTTAACTTTAAATTTCAGTTTAGTGTTAGAGAAAGGGTTAGGTTTAGGGTTACGTTAGGGTAAGGGTTAGTGTTCACGTTAGGGTTAAGTTTAGGGATAATGTTAGGTTTATGTTAGGATTAGGGTTAGGTTTACTGTTAGTTTTAGAGTTAAAATTAGGATGAGAGTTAGAGTTAGGGTTCGAGTTAAGGTAAGGTTTATTGTTTGCTTTAGGTTTAATGTTAGGCTTAGGTAAGTGTTAGGTTTGGGGTTCGGGTTAGGGTTGTGTTTGGCATTAGGGTCAGGTTTAGGGTTAGAGTTAGGGTTAATTTTAGGTTTAGGGTTATGGTTAAATTTAGTGATAGGTTTAGTTCAGGGTTAGGGTTATGGTTAGTGTTTGGGTTAGAATTAGGGTTAAGTTTAGTGTTAGAATAAGGATTAGATTTAGGGTTACGGTTAGTGTTAGTGTTAGGGTTAGGGTTAGGTTTACCCTTTGGTTTAGCGGTAGGTTTAGCTTTAGGTTTTGTGTATGTGTTAGGGTTAAGATTTTTGTTAGTTTTAGGGTTAGGGTTAGTGTTAGTGTTAGGGTTAGGGTTAGGTTTACCCTTTGGTTTAGCTGTAGGTTTAGCTTTAGGTTTTGTGTATGTGTTAGGGTTAAGATTTTTGTTAGTTTAGGGTTAAGTTTAGGGTTAGTGTTAGTGTTTGGTTTATGGTTAGGTTGAGTTTTAGGATTAATTTTAGGTATAGGGTTAGTGTAACGGTTAATGTTAGGGTTAGAATTAGGGTTAGGTTTTGGTATCGTGTTAGCGTTAGGGTTAGGGTTAGTGTAGGTTTAGGTTTAGGCCTAGGGTTAGTGTTTTTGTTAGGGTTCGGGTTAGGCATAGTGTTAGGGTTAGGGATAGGTTTAGGGTTAGTGTTAGAATTAGGCCTAGTGTTAGGGTTAGAGTTAGTTTTAGGGTTATGTTTAGGTTTAGTTTTGGTTTAGGGTTATGATGAGCTTTAGAGTTAGTATAACATTTAGGGTTAGGGGTAGTTTTTGTGTAAGGTATAGGGTTTGTGTTAGCCTGAGGGTTAAGTTTAGTGTTAGGGGTAGGATTAGGTTTTGGGTTAGCTTTAGTGTTAGGGTTAGGGATAGTGTTAGGGTTAGTTATAGTGTTAGGATCAGGGTTATGGTTAGGATTAGTTTTAGGGTTAGGGTTAGGTTTACAATTAGTTTAGAGTTAGATATAGCATTAGGTTTAGTGTTAATATTAGTGTTAGGTAAAGAGGTATGTCTTCTGTTAGGGTAAGGGTTAGGTTAAGGTTTCTGTTAGGGTTAGTGATAGGATTAGGGTTTGAGTTATGGTTAGGATTAGAAGTGGAATGAGGCCTAGTTAGGACTAGGGTTAGAGTTAGTGTTAGTGTTAGGGTTAGTGTTAGGTTTAGAGATAGGGTTAGTGTTACAGTTAGTGTTATGGTTAGGAAGAGGGTTAGAATGAGGTGTATGGTTAGGTTTATGGTTAGTTTTACATTTAGGTTTAGGGTTATTTTTACGGTTACAGGTAAATAATTATAGTGTTAGGGTCAGGGTTAGTGGTACTGTTAGTGTTAGGGTTAGGGTTAGGGTAAGGATTAGTTACAGGTTTAGTGTTGGAATTGGGTTTAGTGTTCAAATAGGGTTAGGGTTAGTGTTTGTGTTAGGGTTAGTGTTACGATTAGGTAAGGCTTAGGGTTAGTATTAGGTTATGCTTAGGGATATGTTTTGCTATAGGGTTTATATTAGGTTTATGGTTAGGATTAGTGTTAGGGTTAGGGTAACATTAGGGTTAGGGTTAGCGTTATGGTTAGGGTTAGGTTTAGGATAGGGTTAGGGTTAGTGTTAGTATTAGGTTTAGGTTTAGGTTTATGGTTAGGGTTAGGGTTACGATTATGTTTAGGGTTATGGTTAGTTTTAGGATTGGTTTTGGGGTTATTGTTAGATTTATATATAGGGTTAGTGCAGAATAGAGTTAAGTTTAGTATTATGGTGAGGGTTAGGGTTATAGTGAGGCTTAGGTTTAGAATAAGGTTAGGGTTAAAGTTAGAGTAAGTATTAGGGTTAGGGATAGAATTTAGGTTTAGGATTTTTCTTATTATAAGGTTTAGGTTTATTTTAGGTTAAGGATTAGGGTTAGTATTCGAGGTAAAGTTAATGTTAGAGTTAGTGATGGTGTTAGGGTTAGTTTTAGGGTTTGTGTTAGGGTCAGTTTTAGGTTTAGGGCTAAGATTAGTGTTAGGGTTAGGGTTAGGTTAAGGTCAGGGATATTATTATTCAAGTTTGAATTTAGGATCAGGGATAGAGTTAGGGTTTGTTTTAATAATACATTAGAGATAGGGTTAGAGTTAGGGTTAGGGATATGGTTGGTATTAGGGTTAAGTTTGTTATTAGGGTTAGGGTTAGTGTTACGTTTAGGATTAGGTTTAGGGTTAATGTTAGTGTTCGGGTTAGGTTAGGTTAAGTGTTAAGGTAAGGTTTAGGGTAAGTGTTAATGTTACATGTAAAATGAGTGTTAGTGTAAGTTTAGAGTTAGGGTTAGGTTTAGGATTTGTTTTACGGTTACGGTTAGGATTAGGTTTAAGTTTCAGGTTACAGTTAGGATTAGCGTTAGGTGAATTAGGGTTCAATATAGGTTAGGGATAGAGTTAGTGTTACATTTAGGTTAATATTAGGTTTATGTTAGGGTTAGGTTTAAGATTAAGTTTCGTGTTAGGGTTAAGGTTAGGGTTAGTGTTAGCTTTAGTTTTAAAGTTAGGGTTATGGTTAGGGTTAGTGTTTGGGTTAGAGTTAGGGTTATAGTTAGGTTTAGGTTTAGTGTTAGGAATAGGGTTAGGTTTAAGTTTAGCTAACGGTTAGAATTAGGGTGAGTGTTAGAGTTAGGCTTAGGATTATGGTTATTGTTATGGTTAGTGGTAGGGTTAGGATTAGGGTTAGTATTAGTGTAGGGTTATGGTTAAAGTTAGGGTTAGTGTTAGTGTTAAGTTTAGTGTTAATGTTAGGGTTAGGGTTGCTGTTAGGGTAAGAGTTAGCATTAGGGTTATGGTTTGTGTTAGGATTAGGGTTGTGTTTAGTGTTAGGTTTATGTGTAGGGTTACGATTAGGGTTAGGACAAAATTTAGGTTTAGTTTTAGGGTTAAGTTTACAGTTAGTATTAGTTTTAGGGTTAGGGTTTGTGTTAGTGTTAGTGTTAGGGTTTAGGTTCGTGTTAGCATTATTGTTGGGGTTTGGGTTGGGGTTACAGGTAGGTTTATTGTTAGGGATATGATAAAGGTTAGGATTAGGGATAGTGTTAGATTTATGGTTAGGTTTAGGTTAGGGGTACGGTTAGGATAAGGGTTAGTGTTAGGGTTAGAGTAATGATTAGCATTAAAATTAGTGTTAGGGATAGGTTTAGGGTTTTGATTAAATTAGGGTTAGGGTGAGATTTATGGTTCTGTTAGGATTAAAATTAGGTTTTGTGTTAGGTTTAAGGTTAGGGTTAGGGTTAGTGTTATGTTAGGTTTAGTGTTGTTTATATTTAGTGTTAGTGATAGTGTTAGGGTTAGGGTAACTGTTAGGGTTAGGGTTAGGGTTAGAATTAGAATTAGGATTAGGAATATAAAGTTAGGATTAGTGTTAGTGTTAGGGCTAGGGTTAAGATTAGTGTTAAGGGTAGGGTTAAAATTTGGATTTAATTAGAGTTAGAAGTAGATTTATGATTTGTGTTAGGATTAAGTTTAGGAATTTTTTTAGGTTTAGGTTTAGGGTGTTAGGTTAGTGTTAGCATTAGGTTTATGTTCATGTTACAGAGAGGTTAGTGTTAGGGTTTTGTTTTGGTTAGGGTTATGGTTAGGGTTCATGTTAAAAGATAGGGTTAGGGTTAGTGTTGGATTTTGTTTTAGGATGAGTGTTAGAGTTAGGGTTAGGTTAAGGGTTAGTGTTAGTGTTAGGTTAGTGTTAGGTTAAGGTTACAGTTAGGTTTAGGTTTAGGTTAGGGAGAGTTAACTGTTAGTGTTATGGTTAGCTTTAGGTTAGGTTTAGGCTAAGGGTTAGAGTTAGGGTTTGTGTTAGGTTTAGGGTTAGTGTTAGGGTTAGTGATAAGTTTAGGGTTAGTGTTAGGTTTAGGGTTAGTGTTAAAGTTTAATGTTAGGTGTTAGTGTTAGGTTTAAGGATAGGTTTAGTGTTAGGATTTTGGTTAGTGTTAGGGTTAGGGTTAGGTTTAGGGTTAGTTTTAGGGTTAAGTTTAGTGTTAAGGCTAGTGTTAGGGTTAGCGTTAGGGTTAAGGTTCTTGTTAGGGTTAGAGTTATTGTTATTGGTAGGTTAAGAGTTAGGTTTATGGTTAACGTTAGTGTTACATTTAGAGTTATTGTTAAGGTTAGGATTGGTGTTTGTGTTAGTGTTAAGTTAGGTTTAGGTATAGTTTTTAGAATTAAATTTAGGGTTAGTGTTATGTTAGGGTTATGGTTAAGGTGAGGCTTAGGGTTATAATTAGGGTAGATTAGGGTTAGGGTTAGGGTTACTGTTAGATTTAGGTTAAGGTTATTTTTAGTGTTTGAGTTAAGATCAGGGTTAGGTTTAGTGTTAGGGTTAGGAATCATTTAAAGGTTAGTGTAATCATTAGGTTTAGGGTTAAGCTCTTTCTTACCATTATTGCGAGGACTAGGGTATGGTTAGTGTTAGGATTAGGGTTAGGGTTAATGTTACAGATAGGGTAAGGTTTTGGGTTAGGGTTAGGTTTTGGTTAGGGTTAGCTTTAGTGTTAGGGTTAGGGTTAGGTTTGATTCTATGGACAGAGTTAGAATTAATATTAGAGTAAGTTTTAGTGTTATGGTTAGGGTTATGGTTACAATTAGTGTTCGTTTCAGTGTTAGGGTTAGGATTAGGTTTAGTGTTAGGGTTAGGGTTAACGTTAGAGTTAGGTTGAGGGTTAGGGTTTGTGTTGGGATTATGATTAGTGTTATAGTTTGAGTTACAATAAGGGTCAGGATTAGGGTTACATTTAGGTTATGTTAGGGTTAAAGTTAGTTTTAGGGTTAGGTTTATGTTTAGGGTTAGGGTTAGGTTTAGGATTAGTGTTTGTGTTAGGATTAGTGTTAGGGTTAAATTAGGGTTTGGGTAAGGGTTAGGGTTCGTGTTAGGGTTAGTGTTCATTTTAGGTTTAGGATTAGGGTTAGGGTTAGTGTTACGATTAGTGTTTGGTTTAGGGTTAGCGTTAGTGTTAGGGATAGGATTATAGGTTAGGTATAGGGATACTGTTAGTGTTAGGTTTAGGGTTAGTTAAAAGTTTAGGATAAGGTTTACGGTGAAAGTGTTAGGGTCAGGATTTCAGTAAGGGTAAGGTATAGGGTTTGTATTTTAGGTTAAGGTTAGTGTTAGGTTTAGTGTTAGAGTTAGCGTTAGGGTTAGAATAAGTGGTAGCATTGGTGTTATATTTGGGATACGGTTAGATTTTGTGTTAGGGTTAGGGTTAATGTTAGGGTTAGGGTTAGGGTAAGTGTTAGGATTTGAGTTAGGGTTAAGGTTAGAGTTGTGTTAGGATTTGGGTTGGAGTTAAGGTTAGGGTTAGAATTAGGGTTCAGGCTAGTGTTACGTTACGGTTAGGGTTAGTGTTATGTAAAGGTTTAGAGTTAGGATGAGTTTTATGGTAATGATAGGGTTAGGGATAGGTTTAGTGTTACGGTTAGGGTTAGGGTTACAATTATGGTTACAATTAATGTTAGCATTAGGTTTAGAATAAGGTTTAGAGTTAGGCTTAGTGTTAGGGTTAGCTTTGGGGTAAGAGTTAGTGTTAATATTTTGGTTAGGGTTAGTTTTAGGTTTACTGTTAGGGTTAGGTAAGGTTTAGGGTTAGGGTTAAGTAAGGGTTAGGGTTATTGTTTGGGTTAGGGTTTTATGTAAGGGTTAGGGTTATGGATAGGGATAAGGTTAGTGTTAGTGTTAGTGTTAGGGTTAGGGTTAAGGTTAGGGTTTGTTTAAGGGTTTGCTTTAGTGTTAATGTTAGGGTTAGGTTTCGGGTTTGGATTAGGGTTAGAATTATCGTTAGGTTGGGGTTAGGCTTAGCATTAGTGTTAGGGTTAAGGTTATGGTTAGGGTTAGTGTTAGAGCATTAGTAAGTTTTATGGTTAGTGTTCAGGTTGTGTACAGTTAGGGTTAGTGTTAGGATTAGCATTAGGGTTATTGTTAGGGTTAGTTTTAGGGTTATTGTTAGGGTTAGTGTTAAGTTTAAGATTAATGTTAGTGTTAGTGTTAGGTTTATGGTTAGTGTTAGTGCTAGGGTTAGGGTTATGGTTAGGATTAGGTTCAGTGTTAGGGTTATGGTTATAGTTAGGCTTAGGTTTAATGTTAGGGTTAGAGTTAGGGTTAGGTTTAGGGTTAGTGTTAGGGTTTTACAGTTAGACTTATAATTTGTGTTTGGTTTAGGGTTTGAGTTAGGGTTAGGGTTAAAGTTAGGATTAGGGTTAGGGTCAAATTTAGAGGTAGTGTTAGGGTTATGGTTATTTTTAAGGTTAGTGTTATTATTAGGGATACTGTGTGTGTTAGCGTTAGGGTTAGTGTTTGAATAGGGTTACGTGTAGGATTAGGGTTAGGGAAATGGTTAGTGTTTGTGTTTGTATTTGCACTAGGGTTAGTGATAGGGTTAGTTTTAGAGTTAGTGTTAGGGTTGGGTTAGGGTTAGTGTTAGGGTTATGGTTAGAGTTTGTATTAGGGTTAGTGTTAGTGTTAGTTTTAGGGTTAAGGTTAGGTTTAGGGTTATAGATAGGGTTAGAGTTTGTGTTACATTTAGTGGTAGGGTTAAGGTGAAGTTTATGATTAGTGTTAGGATTAGGGTTAGGGTTAGGTTTAGGATTAGTGTTAGGGTTCATATTAGGGTTAGGTTTAGGCTTATGGTTACGGTTAGGTATAGGGTTAGTTTTAGAGTTATGTTTAGGATTAGTGTTAGGTATAGTTTTAGGTTTAGGGTTTGGGTTAGGGTTAAGATTAAGATTCGTGTTAGGTTTAGGGTTAGGGTTATGGTTAAGTTTTATATTTGTGTAAGGGTTATGGTTATGGTTAGTGTTATGTTAATATTAGGGTTAGGGATAGAGTTAGCATTAGGGTTACATAAAGGGTTAGTGTTAGTTTCAGCATTATGGTTAGGTTTAGGGTTAGTGTTAGGTTCACATTAGTTTTAGGGTTAGGATTATGTTTAGGGTTAGATTTATGGTTAGGTTATTGTTACAGTCATGTTTATGATTAGGATTAATGTTCGGATTAGGGTAAGGTTTAGGGTTTGGGTAAGAGTTACAGTTAGTTTTAGTGTTACATTTAGTGTTGGATTAGCGTTAGTGTTAGTGTTAGGGTTAAGGTTTGGGTTAAGGTTAGGGTTAGTGTTTGGTTCTCTGTTAGGGTTAGGTTAAGTGTTAGGGTTAGGTATACAATGAGAATTAGGGTGTGGTTTAAGGTTAGTCTGGGGTTAGTGTTAGCGTTTGTGTTATGGTTAGGGTTAGTGTTAGGGTTGGGCTTAGCTTTAGGATTAGTGTTAGTGATACGGTTATAGATAGGGTTAGAAATGGTGTTAGGTTTAGGAATAGGTTTAGGTTTATTTTTATGGTTATGGTTAGGGTTAGTATTAGGTTTAGGTTTAGGGTTAAGTTGAGAGTTAGTGATGAGATATTGGTTGGTTTAGGGTTAGTGTTAGTTTTAGGGTTATGGATGGGATTTTTGATAGGTTTAGGATTAGTTTTAAGGTAAGTGTTATTGTTAGGGTTAGGGTTAGCATTAGTGTTAGGTTAAGGTAAAGGTTTAGGGTTAGGGTTAGGGTTAGCTTTAGAGTTTGGGTTATGAACATGGTTAGTGTTAGTGTTAGGGTTAGATTTAAGTTAGGATTAGGGTTAGGATTACGGTTAGGATTTTTGTTATGGTTAGGGTTTGGGTTAGAATTACAGATAGGATTATGTTTTGATTAAAATTTAGGGTTAGAGTTAATGTTAGTGTTAGGGTTACGTTTATGGGTAGGGTTAGGGTTAGGGTTAATTTTAGGGTTATGGATAGTGTTAGGATTAGGGTTAGAGTTAGTGTTAGGTTTAGGGTTTGGGTTAGGGTTAGTGATTGCGTAAGGTTCGGGTTATGGTTAGTATTAGGTTTAGTGTTACTTTTTGGGTTAGGGATAGGGTTAGGAATCTGTTAAGTTTCGGGTTAGGTTAATGTTTAATGTTACGGTAAGATTTAGGACTAGTTTAAGTGTTAAGTTTTGAGTTACTGTTAGGTTTACGGTTAGTGTTAGGGTTAGGTTTTATGATAGTTTTATGCTTAGTGTTAGGGTTAGAGTTAGGGTTAGGTTTAACATTAGGGTTAGGGTTAGGGTTAGTGTTAGGGTTAGGGTTAGGTTTAGAATTATGATAAGGGTTAGGTTTAGGATTAGGTTTAGGGTTAGGGTTAAGGTTATGGTTACTATTAGGTGTAGGCTTAGGATAAGTTTAATGTTAGGTTTAGCATTAGGATTAGGTGTAGAATCAGTGTTAGTGTTAGGTTTAGAGTTAGGGTTAGGGCTATGGTTAGGAATGGAGTAAGTTGTAGGGTTAGTGTTAGGTTTAACATTAGTGTTAAGGTTATTGTTAGGGTTAGGGTTAGGTTTAGTGTTAGGGTTTGGCTTACGAATAGGATTACATTTAGTGTTAGTGTTAGAGTTAGGGTTAGTTTTAGGCTTAGTATTAGGGTTTGTGTTAGGTTTAGGGTTAGTATTAGGGTTAGTCTTACAGTTCGTATTAGGGTTAGGGTTAGAGTTAGGACTAGGGTTAGTGTTAGGATTAAGGTTAGTGTTAGGGTTAGGGTTAGGTTTAGAGTTATGTTAAGGTTTAGAGTTAGTATTAGTGTTAGGTTTACATTGAGGGTTAGCGTTAGTGTTATGGTTCGAGTTAGGGTTAGGGTTAATATTAGGGTTAGGCATAGTGTTAAGATTAGCGTTAAAGTTATTGTTAGGTTTAGAGTTTGGTTAGGGTTAGTGATAGGATAAGGATTCATGTTCGTTTTATTATTTGTGTTAGTGTTATGGTTAGTGTTAGTCTTGCAGTTATGGTTAGGTAAGGGTTTGGGTTAGGTTGGGTTAGGTGTATGGTTATGGTTTGGGTTAGTTTTAGTGTTAGGGTTAGGATTATAGTTACGTGTAGAATTAGGGTTAGGGTTAGTGTTAGGGTAAGTTTTAGGGTTAGTGTTAGGTTTATGGTTAGTGTTATGGTTAGTGTTACTGTTAGGGTTATAGTATGGGTTAAGTTTCAGGTTAAGTTTAGTGTTAGGGTAATGTTTAATATTGCAGTTATGGTTAAGGTTAGATTTAGTTTTAGGCTTTGTGTTACAGTTAGGGTTAGGGTTAGTGTTAGGGTTAGTGTTAGCGTTAGTTTTATGGTTAGTGTTAGGGTTAAGGTTAGTATTAAAGTTAGGCTTACAGTTCGGTTTAGGGTTAGGGTTAGAGTTAGGTTTAGTTTTAAGGTTAGGTTTAGCGTTAGGTTTAGGGTTAGTGTTAGGGTTAGGGTTACTATTAGGGTTAGTCTTACAGTTCGTATTAGGGTTAGGGTTAGAGTTAGGACTAGGGTTAGTATTACGGTTAGGGTCATGATTAGGGTTACTGTTAGGGTTAGGGTTAGGTTTAGATTTATGTTAAGGTTTAGAGTTTATATTAGTGTTAGATTTACATTTAGGGTTAGGGTTAGTGTTATGGTTAGAGTTAGTGTTTGGGTTAATTTTAAACTTAGGCATAGTGTTAGGATTAGTGTTAAAGTTAGTTTTAGGTTTAGGGTTAGGGTTAGGGTTAGTGATATGATAACAAATTGTGTTAGTTTTATTTTTGTGTTAGTATTATTGTTAGTGTTAGTCTTTCGGTAATGGTAAGGGTTTGGGTTAGGGTTTAGTTAGGTTTATGATTACGGTTTGGGTTAGGTTTAGGGTTAGTGTTATGATTATAGTTAGGTGTAGGATTAGGGTTAGGGTTAGTGTTAGGGTTAGAGTTAGGGTTAATTTTATGGTTAGTCTTAGGGTTAAGTTTAGTATTAAAGTTATTCTTACAGTTCGGTTTAGGGTTAGGGTTAGAGTTAGGGTTAGTTTTAAGGTTAGTTTTAGGGTTAGGTTTAGGGTTAGTGTTAGGGTTAGGGTTAGGGTTAGCTTAGAGTTAGTTTTAAGTTTCAGGTTAGGGTTCGTGTTAGAGTTATTGTTAGGTTTAGGAGTAGGGTTTGTGTGAGTGACTGGGTTAGGGTTAGGTTTATGATTATGAATACTGTTAGAATTAGGAATATTTTTAGGGTTAATATTAAGCAAAGGATGAAAATAAGTGTTATGGTTAGGGTTAGGGTTCCGTTTAGTTTTAGTGTTAGGGTTAGTTTCAGTGTTAGTATTAATGTAAGTATTAGGGTTAGGGTTAGAGTTAAGTTTATAGTTAGGTTTAGGGTTAGTGTTAGTGTTACTGTTAGCTTAGGATAAGAATTAGAGTTAGTTTTAATGTTAGGGTTAGGTTTAGGATTAGGTTAGGGTTAGTGATATGTTTAGGGATATGTTCAGGGTTAGTGTTAGTAATAGGGTTAGGGTTAGTGTAGAGGTTAGGGTTAGTGTTAAGGTTATGGTTAGGATTAGTGTTAAATTTAGTGTTAGTGTTAGTGATAGGTTTAAGTTTAGTGTTAGGGTTATGGTTAGGGTTAGGTTTCATGTTAGAATTTGGGTTAGTGTTTTTGTTAGGGTTAGAATTAGGGTTAGGGTGAGTGTAATGGTTATTTTTACAGATAGAGTTAGTGTTAGGGTTAGGGTTAGGATTAGGGTTAGTGTTAGGGTTAGTGTTAGGTTTTCTGTTAGGGTGAGATTTAAGGTTAGGTTTAGGGCTGTGGTAACAGAATTCAATTTATAGTTAGTGTTAGAGTTAGGTTTGGGTTTGGGTTAGAGTTAAGGTTTGTTTTAGGGTTAGATTTATGGTTAGGTTTTGTGTAGGGTCAGTGTTAGGGTTATTGTTAGATTTAGGCTTAAGATTAGTTTTAGGGTTAGGGTTAGGGTAATATTTAGGTTAGGGTTAGATTTAGTATTAGGTTGTGGTTAGGATTATGGTTAGCATTAGGGTTTGTGTTAGGGTTACAGTAAGTGTTAGGATTTGGTTAGGGTTAGGTTTAGTGTTAGGGAAAGTGTTAGGGTTAGGGTTATGTTTTTTTTTGGGGGGGTTAGGATTAGGGTTAGGTTTTTTGTTAGTGTTAGGAATAGATTTAGGGTTACAGTTAGGATTAAAGTTAGAGTTAGATTTACGGTTAGGTTTAGGGTTAGGGTTAGTGTTAGGGTTAGTTTTAGTGTTATAGTTAGGGTTAGGGATACATTTAGCAATAGTGTTAGGTTTAGGGAGAGGTTTTTTGTTAGTGTTAAAGTTAGGGTTAGTGTTATGTGTAGAGCTAGGGATCATTTTAGGTTTAGGGTTAGTGTTAAGTTTATTGTTAGGGTTAGTGTTATTTTTAGTGTTATAGGGTTATAGTTATGGTTAAAGTTAGGTTCAGTGTTAGGGTTAAGGAAAGGTTTAGGGTTATGATTAGGTTTAGGTTAACGTTAGGGTTAGAGTTAGGGTTAGGGTTAGGTTTATATTTATTTAGGGATACGTTTAGCCATAGTGTTAGTTTTAGGAAGAGGTTTTTTGTTAGCATTAGGGTTAGGGTAGTGTTATGTGTAGAGCTAGGGTTGGTTTTAAGGTTAGTGTTAGGGTTAGGGTTAGTGTTATATTTAGCATTATGATTAGGGTTAGATTTTTTCTTAGCATTAGCGTTATGGTAAAGGTTAGAGTTAGGGTTCGTGTTCAAGTTACACTAAAGTTTATTGTTAGGGTAAGTGTTAGTGTTAGGTTTTTGTTATGTTTAGATTTAGGGACAGGGTTAGGGTTAGTGTTAGCATTAGGGTTTGGGTTAAGGTTAGGGTTATGGTTAGGGTTTCTGTTAGGTTTAGGGTTAGGTATAGTGTTAGATTTGGGAATAGGTTTGGCGTTAATATTCGGGTTAGGGTTATCTTTAGGGTTAGTGTTACGGTTATGGTTAGGGTTAGAGTTAAGGTTAGGATTAGGGTTAGGTTTAGGATACGGATTAGGTTTAGGGTTAGTATTAGTGATAGGGTTAGGGTTTAAGGAAGGGTTAGAGTTTTGTTTAGGTTTAAGACTAGGGTTACTATCAAGATTAAGTTTTGAGTTAGGGTGAGTGTTAGTGTTAAATTTTGTGTTAGAGTTAGTGTTAGGGTTGGGTTTATGGTTACGGTTAGTTTTAGGGTTGTGGTTCGGGATAAGTTTAGGGTTAGTGTTAGGGTTAGGGTTAGTGTTATGTTTACGGTTCGGGTTATTTTTAGAGTTAGGGTTAGAGTTCAAGGTATGGTTAGGTTTAGAGTGAGTGTTAGTATTAGGGTAAAGTTTAGGTTTGGTATTAGTTTTGGGGTTAAGGTTAGGATCGTATTAGAGTTAGTGATACGTTTAGAGTTTGTTTTAGGGTTATGGTTATGGTTAGTGTTATGGTTAGGTTTAGGTTTAGTGTTTGTGTTAGTTTTAAGGTTATGGTTACTGTTAGCCTAAGGGTTAGGGTTAGGGTGAGGGTTTGATTTGTGTTGGGGTTTGGGTAAGGACTAGGGCTAGTTTTAAAGTTAGATTTTGATGTAGGGTTAGAGTTAGTGTTAGTTTTAGTGTTAAGTTTAGGGTTAGGATTTTTTTTAGAGTTAGGCTTTGGATTTAAGTTAAGGTTAGGCTTATGGTTAGTGTTAGGGTTAGAGATAATATTAAGGTTCAAATTAGTATTAGGGTTAGGGTTAGGTTTAGTGTTAGTGTTAGTGTTATTGTTAGGGTTAGTGTTAGTGTTAGTGTTAGGGTTAGGGTTAGTGTTAGGTTACGTTTAAGGGTAAGATTAGTGTTAGGTTTAGGGTTAGTTTTAGTGTGAGGATTTTTGTTATGATAGGTGTTATGTTTAGTTTTAGGGTTAGGTTAGGGTTGAGTTAGGTTTAGTGTTAGAGTTAGATTTAGGATTTGTGTTAGGGTTAGTGTTAGGGTTATGGTTAGGTTTAAATTAGGGTTAGGGTTAGTTTTAGTGTTATATTTAGAGTTACGTTTAAGGATAGGATTAGCATTAGGGTTAGGTTTTGGGTTAGAGTTAAGGTTAGTGTTAGGCTTAGAGTTAGGGTTAGTTTTAGGTTTAGTATTAAGGTAAGTGTTAGTTTTAGTGTTAGGTTTATGATAAGGGTTAGGTTTTGGTTTCAGCATTATGGTTATTAGTAGGTTTAGAGTTAGGTTTATTGTTTGGGTTAGGGTAAGGTTTAGAGTTAGATAAAGTTTAAGTTTAGGTTTACCACTAGGTTTAGTATTAGGGTTAGAGTTAATGTTAGGGTTAGGCCCTGTGTTAAAGTTAGGGTTAGGGTTAGTGACAGGGTTAGTGTTAATGTTTGTGTTAGGTTTAGAGTTATTGTTAGTGTTAGGGTTACATTTAGGATTAGGGATAGCGTTGGGATTAGGGTTAGAATTAGTGTTAGTGTTTGTGTTAGGGTTAGCGTTATGGTTAGGTTTAATGTTAGGTTTAGGGTTAGGGTTCGTATTAGGGTTAAGTTTAGAATTTGTATTAGTGTGAGGGTTACGGTTAGGATTAGGTTTAGTGTTAGGATTAGTATTAGTGTTAGGGTTTGCACTAGGGTTAGTGTTAGGGTTAGGGTTAGTGTTAGGTTGAGTTTTAGTGTTAGGATTAGTGTTAGGGTTAGGATTAGTGTTATTGATTGCATTAGGGTTACATTTAGGGTTACGTTTAGGGTTAGTGTTAGGGTTAGTGTTCTGGTTCGTCTTAGGTTTAGAGTTAGGTTTAGTGTTAGTGTTAGTGTTAGAATTAGTGTTAGGATTAGTTTTAGGGTAATGTTTAATGTTATGGTTATGTTTAGGGTTATGGTTAGGGTTAGTATTAGCTTTAAGAAAGAGTTTAGGGTAAGTGTTAGTGTTTGGGTTAGGTTTAGGTTAAGTGTAATAAATAGGGATATGGTTAGGCTTAAGATTAGTGTTAGAATTAGGGGTAAGGCTAGGGTTAGTGTTATGGTAGGGGTACGGATTTGGGTTATGTTAAGGGTTATGGTTATTTTAAGAGTTAGGTTTAGTGTTAGGTTTAGGGTTAGATTTAGAGCTAGGTTTATGTTTAGGGTTAGTGTTAGGGTAATGTATAAGATAAGGGTTAGGGTAAGTGTTAGGATTATATTAAGTGTTAGGTTTAAGGTTAGGGTTATATTTAATTTTAGGGTAATTGTTAATGTTAGGGTTAGGGGTTATATTAGGGTTTGGTTTAGGTATAGGGTGAGAGTTATGGATAGGATTAGTGTTAGAATTAGGGTTAGGTTAAGGTTAGGGCAAGTGTTAGGTTTACAGTTATGGTTATTGTTAGTGTTAGATTTAGGCTTAGGGTTAGATTTTAGGGTTAGGGTTAGGGTTAGGTTTAGGGTTAAATTTAACTTTATGGTCAGTGATAGGATTAGGTTTGCAGATAGGGTTAGTGTTAGGGTTAGGGTTAGTATTAGGGTTAGTTAATGGGTAGGGTTCCGATTAGGTTAATTTTAGAATTATGGTTTTGGTTAGGGTTTATCTTCGGTTTATGGTTATTATTAGGGTTAGGGTTAGAGTTAGGATTAGGATAGGTTTTAGGTTAAAGATAGTGTAAAATATTGTGTTAGGTTAGTATTAAGATTCAGTTTATGATTATGGTTAGTGTTAGAATTATGGTAAGGATTAGGGTTAGGGTTATATTTATTGTTAGGGTTAGGGTTAAGTTTAGGATTAGTGTTAGGGTTAAGGTAATAGTAGGGATTAGGGTTAAGGTTAGTGTTAATTTTAGGGTTAGTGTTAAGGTTAGTGTTAGGTTTAGGGTTAGGGTCAGTATTAAGTTTAGGTTTAGGGTTAGGTTTATGTTTGTTTTAGTGTTTGTGTCAGGCTTTGGTTTACATTTAATTATATTGTTAGAGTTAGTGTTAAGTTTAGGTTTTGGGTTAGGGTTAGGGTTACATATAGGATTAGGATAGTGTTAGGGTTAATGGTAGTGTTAAATTTTGTGTTAGGGTTAGTGTTAGGATTCGGTTTAGGATTAGAGTTAGTGTTAGAAGTAGGGGTAGAATTAGGGTTAAGGTTAGATTTAGTTTTAGAGTTATGGTTAAGATTAGGATTAGTGTTAGGGTTAAGGTAATAGGATTAGGGTTTGGGTTAGTGTTAGTGTTAGGGTTAGTGTTATGGTTAGTGTTAGTGTTAGTTTTAGGGTGAGTATTATGTATAGGTTTAGGGTTATGTTTATGGTTATGTTTGTGTGAGTGTTTGTGTTAGGGTTAGGTTTAATTTTAATTATAGTGTTAGGGTTAGGGATAGGTTTAGAGTTAGTGTTAGGTTTAGGGTTAGGTTAGTGTTAGGTTTGGGATTGGTTTAGGGTTAGTGTTTAATTCAGTGTTAGGTTTAGGGTTAGTTTTAGGGTTAAGATTAGGGATAGGGTTACATTTAGGTTTATTGTTAGGAATAGGCTTAGGGTTTTTGTGAGGTTTACGTTTAGTTGTAGGGTTTTGTTAGGGTTAGGGTTTGGGTTAATTTTAGGGTTACAAATAGGATGAGGGTTATATTTAGGGTTAGAATTAAAGTTAGGTTTAGTGTTAGGATTACGGTAAGGTTTAGAGTTAGAGTTATCTGTTAGTGTTAGGGTTAGTGGTAGGGTTAGGTTTAGTGTTAGTGTTAGCGTTGGATTTATTGTTAGGGTGGGGTTTAGGTTTAGGGTTAGGGTTAGTGTTATGGTTAGTGTTATGGTTAGTGTTATTGTTAGGGTTAAAATTAGGGTTAATGTTAGGTTTAGTCTTATGTTATGGATTAGAGTTAGGAATAGTGTAAGGTTTAGGGTTAGGGTTTCAGGTAGGGTTAGGGTTTGGGTTAGGATTAGGGCTTGGTTTACGGTTAAGATTATGGTTTCGGTTACGATTAGTGTTAGTGTTAAACTTTGCATTAGAGTTAGTGTTACTGTTAGTGTTAGAGTTAGGTTTATAGTTATGGTTAGTATTAGGGATGGGGTTAGCGAAAAGTTTAGGGTTAGTAGCAGTGTTAGGGTTTTGGTTAGGTTTACAGTTAGGGTTAGTGTTAGACTTAGGGTTAGGGTTTATGTTTGGGTTAAGTTTAGCATGAGTATTAGGGTTATGTGTAGGTTCAGGTTTGGTTTTAGTGTTTGTGTTAGGGTAAATGTTAGGATTATGTTTATGTTTAAAATTAGGGTTAGGGTTAGGGTTAGTATTATATTTAAGGTTAGGTTTAAGGATAGGGTAAGAGTTAGGGTTAGTGTTAGGTTTAGGTTTAGGGTTAGAATTAGGGTTAGTGTTAGGCCTAGGATTAGTGTTAGTTTAAGGTTTAGTGTTAAGGTTAGGGTTAGTGTTAATGTTAGTTTTATGTTTAGGGTTATGTTTGGTGTTAGGTTTATTTTTAGGTTTAGATTTAGGTTTATTGTTCGGGTTATGGTGAGGTTTAGGGTTAGGTAAGGTTTAGGTTCAGGTTTACTGTTAGGTTTAGGGTTAGGGTAAGGGTTAGTGTTAGGGTTAGGCTTTGGGTTAAATTTAGGATTAGGGTCAGTGATAGGGTTAGTGTTAGGGTTAGGGTTACATTTGGGATTAGGGTAAAGTTTAGGATTCGGGTTAGGGATAGTGTTAGGGTTGGAATTTGGTTTAGGTTTAGTGTTAGGTTTAGGGTTAGTGTTTGTGTTATAGTTAAAATTAGGGTTAGTGTTAATTTTAGGGTTAGGGTTGGTGTTATGGTTAGTGTTTGGTTTAGATTAGGGTAAGCATTACAGATAGGTTAAAATTAGGGTTAGGTTTATGGTTAGGTTTAGAGTATGTGTTAGGGTTAAGTTTTTTGGTTTGGTGATGGTAAATGTTAGGTTTGGGGTTAGGTTAGCATTCGAGTTAAGTTTGGGTTCATTTTAGGGTAGGGTTAAGGTTAGTGTTAGGTTTAGGTTCAGGGTTTGGTTTAGATTTACGGTTAGTGTTACAGTTAGTGTTATGGTTAGTGATAGGGTTAGGGTTAGATTTAATGTTATTGTTAGTGTTTTGGTTAGGATAAAGATTATGGTTAGGGTTAGTGTTAGGGTTAGTGTTCATGTTATGGTTAGGGTTAAGATTAGTGTTAGGGTTAGTGTTAGGTGTATTGTTAGTGTTAGGTTTAGGATTAGGCATATGTTTTGGATTAGTGTTAGTGTTAAAGTTAGTGTTAGGATTGATGTTTGTTTCAGGGTTAGGGTTTAGGGTTAGTTTTAGTTTTAGGATTAGGGTTAGGTTTATGGTAAGTGTTAGGGTTTGGGTTAGTGTTAGAGTAAGTTTTAGTGTTAGGTTTAGGGTTAGTGTTAGGGTTTGGGTTAGGGTTAGGATTCCAGTTAGGATTACGGTTAGTATCAGAGTTAGGTTTAGGGTTAGGTTTAGGGATAGTGTTTGGGTTAGTGTTAGGGTTAGGATTATGGTTTGTGTTAGGATTAGGTTTAGGGTTAGGATTTTTGTTAGGTTTAGGTTTTTGGTTACAGTTGGATTATGGTTTGGGTTAGGGTAAGGGTTAGGTTTAGTGTTAGGTAAAGGGTATTGTTAGTGTTAGTGTTAGAATTAGAGTTAGTTCTAGGGTTAGGGTTAGGGTTAGAGTTAGTTCTAGGGTTAGGGTAAGTGTTAAAATTATTGTTAGTGTTAGGTTTAGGTTTAAGGTAAGTGATAAGGTTAGGATTATGTTTAAGGTTACCTTTAGGGTTAAGTTTAGGTTTCGTGTTTGGGTTAGTTTTTAAAGGTAGGGTTAGGAGTAATTAAGGATTAGGTTTAGAGTTAGGTTAGGATTAGGATTATGGTTTGGGTTAGGGTTTGTGTTAGAGTTAAGGTTAGGATTAGGGACAGGGTTAAGGTTATGGTTAGTGTTATGGTTAGAGTTAGGGTTAGGGTTCGTGTTAGGTAAAGGGTTAGTGTTAGTGTAAGGGAAAGTGTTAGGGTTAGTGTTAAGGTTAGGGCTAGGGTTAGGTTTAGAATTAGTGTTTGGGTTAGGGTTAGATTTAAAAATAGTGTTAGTGTTAGGGTTAGGGTTAGGGTTAGGGTTAGTGTTATGTTTAGTGTTAGGTTTAGATTAGTGAAAGGGTTACGGATAGGTTCAAATTAGGGTTAGATTTAGGGTTAGGTTTAGAGTTCAAGGTAGGGTTAGGTTTAGCATTTGGTTAGGGTAAGGGTTAGGTTTAGGGTTAGGTTATGGTTAGGGTTAGGTTTGGGTTCATTTTACGGTAGGGTTAGGTTTAGTGTTAGGTTTAGGTTCAGGGTTCAGTTTAGACTTAAGGTTAGGGTTACAGTTAGGGTTAGGGTTAGTGATAGGGTTAGGGTTAGAGTTAGGGTTATAGTTAGGGTTAGCGGTCTGTTTAGGATTAAGGTTAGTTGAAGGGTTAGGTTTACTTTTAGATTTAGCGTTAAGATTAGTGTTATTGTTAGGTTTAGTGTCAAATTTATGTTTCGGTTTAGAGTTCATGTTAGGGTTAGGGTTAGTTTTAGTGTTAGGGTTAGGGTTTGGGATGGTGTTAGGAGTAGTATTAGTGTTTGGGTTAATGTTCAGTTTAGGGTTAGTGTTAGGGTTAGGGTTACTGTAAATTTAAGGTTAGGATTAGAGTTAGGTTAGGGTTAGTGGTATGGTTATTTTTACAGTTTGTTATGGTTAGTGTTAGGTTAAGCATTAGGGTTTGGGTTGTGGTTATGATTAGGGTTACTGTTAGTGTTAGTGATAGTGTTAGGGTTACAATTAGAGTTAGTGTTAGTGTTAGGTTCCATGTTAGGTTAAGGTTTTGGTTTAGGGTTATAATTAGAGTTAATGTTATTGTTAGGGTAAGGGTTAGGGTGAGTTCTTGGGTTAAGGTTAGGGTTAGTTTTAGGTTTAGTGTTAATTTAGTGTTAGTGTTAGGGTAAGGGTAAGGGTTAGTGTTAGTGTTGGGGTTAGGTTTGGGTTTAGGGTGCATGTTAAGAATAGAATTAGGGTTAGATTTAGGTTAGGGTTAGTTTTATAGTTTAGGGTTTGTGTTAGGGTTAGAATTAGGGATAGGTTTAGGTTTTGGGTTAGTGTAAGGGTTAGGTTTAGGATTCAGTTTAGGTTTTGGGTTAGGGTTAGTGTTGATGTTATTGTTAGGTTTGGGTTTTCTGTTAGGGTTAGGTAAGTGTTAGGGTTAGGGTTAGGGTTAGTTTTAAGCTTAGGATTAGGCTTATGTTTAGGTTTGGGATTAAGGTTAGTGTTAAGTTTCAGGTTAGGGTTACATTTAGGATTAGTGTTAGGGTTAGTTTTACAGGTAAGTTTGGTGTTAGGGTTAGGTTTAGGGTAAGGGTTAGGGTTACTGTTAGGGTTAGGGTTACAGTTTGTGTTAAAGTTAAGGTTAGTATTAGGTTTAGGGTAAGGGTTAGGGTGAATTTAGGGTTAGGTTTAGAGTTCGTGTTAGGGTTAGGGGTTGTGTAAGTTTTAGGAATGGGGTTTGTGTTAGGGTTAGTTTTAGCTTTAGAGTTAGAATTAGGGTTAGGGTAATTGTTAGAGTTAGGTTTAGGTTAAGTGTTGTGGTTAGTGTTAGGATAATTTTAGGGTTAGGTTTGAGGTTAGGGTTAGGGTTAGTGTTATGCACAGGAAAGAGTTTAGGGTAAGTGTTAGTGTTAGGGTTAGGTTTAGGTTTAGGGTAACATAGGGGCAGGGATAGGCTTAGGGTTAGTGTTGGAGATAAGGTTACTGTTAGGGTTAGTGTTATGTTAAAATTTAGGATTTGGTTTATGTTAAGTGTTATGGTTAGTTTATGTTTTAGTTTTAGTGTTAGGGTTAGGGTTCAATTTAGTGTTAGTTTTTGGGTTAGGGTTAGTGTTAGGGTAAGGTATAGGATTAGGGTTAGGTTAAGTGTTAGGGTTAATTTAAGAGTTAGGTTTAGGTTTAGGGTTATGATTAGTTTTATGATAAGTGTTATGGTTAGGGTCAGTGTTAGGGGTTGTGTTAGGGTATGTTTAGGTTTAGGGTTAGGTTTATGGATAAGATTGGGGTTTGAATTAGAGTTAGGTTAGGGTTAGGGTAAGTATTAGAGGTACGGTTAGGGTTACTGATAGTGTTAGATTTAGGTTTAGGGTTAAGGTTAAGGTAAGGGTTAGTATTAGGTTTAGGGTTACATTTAAGTTTAGGGTCAGTGATAGGCTTAGGTTTGGAGTTAGTGTTAGGGTTAGGGTTAGGGTAAGGTTTGGTCTTAGGGTTAGGGTTAGGTTTAAGTTTGTTAAAAGTAAGGTATAAGATTAGGTTAAGTTTAGAATTATTGTCTGGGTCAGTGTTTGTCTTTGGTTTATGGTTAGTGTTAGGGTTAGGGTTAGGGCATGGTTAGGGTTAGGTTTAGTGTTATGGTTAGTTTTTTTTTTTTTTTTTGGTTTGTGTTAGTGTTAGTGTTAGGTTAGGATTGAGTTTACAGTTAGGATTAGAATTAGGAGTAGGTTTAGGGTTAATAAGGTTGGGTTTATTGTTATGGTAAAGGTTATGGTTAGGGTTGATGTTAGGTTTTGTGTTCGGTTTAGGGTTAGTGTTAGGACTGGGTTCGCTTTAGGGTTAGTGTTAGTTTTAGCATTAGGGTTAGATTTAGGGTTAGCATTAGGGTTAGCCTTAGGTTTAGGGTTAGTGTTAGGGTTAGTGTTAAGGTTATGGTTAGGGTTAGGGTAAGTGTTAGGGTTCAAGTTTTTGTTAGGGTTAGGGTTAGAGTTAGGGTTAGGTTTATTGTTAGTTTTAAGGTTACAGTAAGTGTTAGTATAGGTTTAAATGTAGGATTAGTGTTAGTGTTAGTGTTAGGTTTGCATTAGAGTTAGTGTTAGGGTTAGTGTTGGGTTTGCATTATAGTTAGTGTTAGGGTTAGGGTTATTGTTGGGTTAGGGTTAGTTTTAGTGTTAGGGTTAGGATTTGTCTTAGGGTTAGTGTTAGGGTTATGATTAGATTTAGGATTAGTGTTAGGTTTAGGGTTAGGGTTAGGTTTAGTGATAAAGTTAAGGTTAAATTTTGTGTTAGGGTTAGGGTTATGATTAGGTTTAGGGTTAGAATTAGTGTTAGGGTTAGGTTTATGATTAGCAATAGTATTAGGTTTAGGCATAGGTTTACTCTTAGTGTTAGGGTTAGCATTAGGGTGACGTATCATGTTTAGAGTTAGGTTTAGGGATAGGATAAGTGTTAGGATTAGCCTTAGGATTTGATTATGTTTAGTGTTAGGGTTAGCATTATGGTTAGGTTTAGGGTTCTTTTTAGTGATAGTGTTAGGATTAGGTTTAGTGTTCGGATTAGGGTTATGGTTAGGTTTAGATTCAGTGTTAGGGTTAGCGTTTGGTTAGGGTTAGTGTTAGTATTTGTGTTAGGGTAAGATTTAGGGTTAGGTTAAAAATTAGGGTTAGGTTTAGTGTTAGGTTTAGGTTTAGGTTGAGGGTTCGAGTTAGGGTTTTGGTTAAGGTTAGTTTTAGGATTAGGATTAGTGTTATGGTTTGTGTTAGGATTAGTGTTATTTTTAGTTTTAGGGTTACAGTTAGGATTATGGTTAGGTTTAGAGTTAGTGTTAGGGTTAGTGTTGGGATTAGGTTTAGTGTTATGTTTAGTGTTAGGGTTTGGGTTAAAGTTCGTATTAGGTTTAGTGTTTGTTTTTGGATTACCATTAGGATTAAAGTAAGTGTTAGGATTAGTGTTAGTGTTTAGTTTGGTGTTAGGGTTAGTGTTAGGGGCAGTTTTATAGTTAGATTTAGTGTTAGTTTTTCTGCTAGTGTTAGAGTGAGGGTTAGTGTTAGTGTTAGGCTTAATATTAGGTTTAGGTTTAGTGTTAGGTTTAGAGTTAGGTTTGGTGTTAGTGTTATGGTTAGGTTTAAGGTTCATCATAGTGTTAAGGTTAGTGTTAGAGTTAGGATTAATGTTAGGGTTAAGGTTAAATTTAGTGTTAGTGTCAGGGTTACGGTTAGGTTTAAGTATAGTGTGAGGTTTAGGAATATGTTTATGGTTAGTTTTATGGTTAGTGTTAGGTTTATGGTTAGTATTATGGTTATGGTTAGAGTTAGGGTTAGTGTTAGGTTTCGGGTTATGTTTAGTGTTAGAGTACCGATTAGGGTTTGAGTTAGTGTTAGGGTTATGGTTTGTGTTAGTGCTAGGGTTTAGGTTAATGATAGGGCTAATTTTACAGTTAGGATTAGGTTTTGAGTTAGGGTTATTGTTATTGTTAAACTTTGTATTAGTTAATATTCAGGGTACTGTTAGGGTTATGTTTATGGTTATGGTGTTAGGGTTAGGGTTATGGATAAGTTTAGGGTTAGTGTTAGGTTTTTGTTAGGGAAATGTCTATTCTTATGGTAAGTGTTAGGGTTAGAGTTAGGGTTCATATTAGGTTTAGGATTATCATAAGTGTTAGGGTTAGGGTTAGGTTTAGGTTTTGTGTTAATGTTTGGGTTATGGTTAGGGTTAACGGTAGTGTTAGGTTTTGTAATATGATTATACTTAGTGTTAGGGTTAGGGTTATGTTAAGTGTTATATTTAGGGTTAGGGCTAGGTTTAGGGTTAGTGTTAGTGTTAGGTTTAGGGTGATTGTAAGTGTTAGTCTAAGGGTTAGAGATAGGGTTAGGTTTAGGATTAGTGTTCAGGTTAGTGTAAGGATTAGGATTAATTTTAAACTTAGGGTTGGATTTAAGGTTAGGGTTAGTGTTAGGTTTTGTGTTAGGGTTAGGATTAGGGTTTTTTGGGTTACGGTTAGGATTTAAGTTAATGTTAGGGTTAGTGTTGGTGTTAGGGTTACAGAGACGGTTAGGGTTAGATTTAGGGTTTTGGTTAGGATTAGGTTTAGTGTTGGTGTTAGGATTAGGGTTAGTGTTAGGGTTAGGGTTAGTGTTGATGTTAGGGTTTGCATTAGGATTAGTGTTAAGGTTAGTTTTAGGGTTAGGATCAGGTTTGGGTTAGGGAGAATGTTAGAGTTAGGGTTTGTGATAGGGTTATTGTTAGGATTATGGTTAGGTTTAAAATTAGGTTTAGGTTTAGGGTTAATGTTATATTAAGGTTAGGATTAAGGATAGGGTTTGGATTAGGGCTAGCTTTAGGCTTAGGAGTAGTGTTAGTTTTAGGTTTAGTGTTACAATTAAGGTTAGTGTTAGTGTTAGGGTTAGGGTAGGGTTAGTGATATGTTTAGTGTTAGGTTTAGGGTTAGTTTTAGGGTTAGGGTTACCATAATGTTTAGAGTTAGTGTTAGGGTTAAGGATAGAATTTGAGTTAGGGTTAGGGTTAGTGTTTGGGTTAGGGTTAGGATTAGTGTTAGGATTAGCTTAGGGTTAGGTTTAGGTTTATGTTTAAGGTAAGTTTTAGGGTTAGGTTTAGAATTAGGTTTATGATTAGGATTAGGAATAAATTAGAGTTAAGGTTATGGTTAGGTTTAGGCTTAGGTTTATTGTTAGGGTTAGAGTTCGGTTTGAGGTTAGGGTTAGGGTTAGTGTTAGGGTTAGCATTAGGGTTAGTTGTAGGGTTCGTGTTCGGGTTAGTGTTTGGGTTAGACTTATGCATAGGGTTTGGTTTAGTGTTAGGATTAGGGTTGTTGTTTGGTTAGTGTTAGGGTTAGGGTAAGGTTTAGGTTTAAGGATAGTTTTAGGGTTAGGTTTAACGTTAGTTTTAGTTTTAGGATTACGTTTTTTGATAGGTTTAGTGTTTAAGTTAAGGTTAGGTTTAGGGTTAGTGTTAGGTTTCTCTTAAGGTTAGGGTTAGTGTTATGGTTAGGCTTAGAGTGAGGATTAAGGCCAGGGTTAGGGTTAGTGTTAGGGTTAGTGTTAGGATTATGGTTAGGGATAGAATTAGTGTTAGGGTTAGGGTTAATGTATGTTAGGGATAGGGTTAGCATTAATGTTAGTGATAGGGTTATGATTAGGATTATGGTTAGGTACAAGATTACTATTAGTGTTAGGTATTGAATTAGTGTTAGTGTTAGGGTTAGCATTAGAATTTGGGTTAGGGATAGTGTTACGGTTAAGGTTAGTGTTAGGGTTAGGGTTAGGTTTAGGGTTAGGTTTAGTGTTAGGGTTAGGCTTAGGGTTAGGTTTAGGATTAGGATTAGTTTTAGTGTTAGTGTTAGGGTTAGGATTATGGTTCACCTTAGGGTTAGGGTTTGGGTTAGTGATAGGGTTAGTCTTAAATTTAGAGATAGTGTAAGTCTTAGTGTTAGTGTTAGAATTAGAGTTAGGGATAATGTTAGGGTTAGGGATATTTTTAAGATTAGAGTAAGGTTTACAATTAGGGTTAGGGTTGGTGTTACTGTTAGGGTTAGTGTTAGATTTAGAGTTAGGAAAAATGTTAGGGTTAGATATATTTTTAAGGTTAGTGTTAGGATTATGATAAGGGTTCGGGTTGGTGTTAGTGTTAGGGTTAGTGTTAGGGTTAGGGTTAGTGTTAGAGTTAGAGATAAGGTAGGGTTAGGGTTAGGGTTAGAGTTAAGGTTAGGTTTACCTTTAGGGTTAGTGTAAGGGTAAAGTTTAGGGTTAAGTTTAGGGTTAGTTTAAGAATTAGAGTTAGGGTTTTTGTTACTGTTAAGGTTAGTGTTAGGTTTAAGATTAGGGTTTGTGTTCAGATTAGTGTTAGGTTAAGGGGTTTTGTAAAGGTTAGGTTTAGAGTTAGGAATTGGTTTATGTACAGGACTAGGTTTAGATTTAGTGTTATGATTAGTTTTAAGGTTAGTTGAAATGTTAGTTTAGGGTTAGGGTTAGGGTTTTTGTTAGGTTTAGGGTTAGGTTTCAGGGTTGTGTTAGGATTAGGTTTGGTGTTAGGGTTAGAATTGTGAAATAGATTAATTTTAGAGTTAGTGTTAGTGTTAGGTTTAGGGTTAGGTTTAGGTTTAGGCCTAGTGATAGTGTTAGGTTTGGAGTGAGGTTTTGTGTTAGGATTATTTTGGTTAGGGTTAGTGTTAGTGTTAGTGATAGGAATAGGTTTATGGTTAGGGTTATGTAATATTTAAGGTTAGGTTTAGGTTATGTTTAGGGTTATGGTTTGGGTTAGTGTTTGTTTTACTTTTAGGGTTAGGTTTACTCTTATGGTTAGGGTTTGGTTTAGGGTTAGTGTTAGATTTAGTTTTAGGGTTAATGTTAGGGATAGGGTTAGGGTTAGGATTAGTGATAGGTTTAATGTTAGGTTTTTAATTAGTGTTAGGGTTAGGGTTATGGCTAGGGTAATTTATAGAGTTAAGGTTAGTTTTAACCTAATGGTTATAGTTAGTGTTAGGGTTAAGGTTACAATTTGAGGTAGGATTAGGGTTAGTGTTAGGCTTAGGGTTAGGGATAGGTTAGGGTTCAAGTAAGTGTAATGGTTTGTGTTAGGGTTAAAGTTAGGGTTAGGTTCGGTGTTAGTGTTAATGTTTAGGTTAGATTTAGGACTCAGGTAAGTTTTCGGTTTAGGGTTAGAATTAGGTTTGTGTTAGTGTTAGTCTTTAATTAGTGTTAGGGTTAGGTTAGGGTTAGGGTTATTGTTAGGGTTAGGGTTTGGATTAAGTTTAGGGTTAGTGTTATTTTTATGGTTACGTTTAAGTTTAGGGTTAGTTTAGGGTTAGGGTTGGGGTTAGGTTAGTGTTAGGATTAGGATTTGTGCTAGGTTTAGGTTTAGTGTTATGTTTAGCATTAAGGTTAGATTAGGGTTAGGGTTGGAGTTATAGTTATGTTTAGGGTTTTTTATTGTTAAAGTTATGGTTAGGTTTAAGTTTATGGTTAGAATTAAATTGTATTTAGTGTTAGAGTTAGGGTTAGCATTAGTGTTTGGGTTACGGTTATGGTTAATGTTAGATTTTGGGTTACAGTTAGGGTGAATATTAGTGTGAGGATTAGGATTAGGTTTATTGTTGGGGTTAGGTTTGTGTTTTGGTTAAAGTTAGGGTTAGGGTTAGGGTGATTGTTAGGTTTAGGGTTAGTATTAGTGTAAGGGTTAGTGTTAGTGTTAGGGTTTATTTTAAGGTTATTGTTAGGGTTAGTTTTAGTTAGGATTAGGGTTAGGGTTACTGTTAGGTTTAGAGTTAGGTTTAGGATTGGTGTTTTGTTTAGGTTAGGGTTAGTGTTAGGGTAAATATTCGGTTTATTGTTAGGGTGACAGTTAGAATTAGTTTTATGGTTAGGGTTAGGGTTAGATTTAGGTTTAGTATTAGGGTTATGGTTAGTGTTAGGGTAAGTTTTAACATTTGTGTTTGTGTTAGGCTTGAGATTCTGGTTAGGTTTATGGTTATTGTTAAGATTTGGGTTAGGGTTAGTGTTAGTGTTAGGGTAAGGTTAGGAAAGTGTTATGGTTAGGGTTTGTGTCAGGTTTAGATTTAGGTTTAGTGTTAAGGTTAGAGTTAGTGTTAAGTTTATTTTTAGGGTTAGGGTTAGACATAGTGTTAGGTTAGGACAAGAGTTGTGTTAGGGTTATATTTTGGGTTAGGATTAGGGTTAGTTTTAGTATTAGTGTTAGAGTTAGGGTTACATTTAATTTTAGAATTAGGGTAGGGTTAGGTTCAGGGTTAGGGATAGGGCAGGGTTAGGATTAGCGATAGGATAGGGTTAGGTTTATGGTTAGGGTTACAGTTTTTATTAGTTTTAGGGTTAAGTTTAAGGTAAGGGTTATGGATAGGGTTAAGTTTGATATTAGGGTTAGGGTTAGTTTTAGGTTTAGTTTTACAGTTATTGTTAGGGTTAGGGTTAGTTTTAGAGTTAGGGTTAGGTTTAGGGTTAGGGTTTGCGTTATGGTTTGTGTTAGTTTTAGGGTTTGGGTTAGTGTTTGGTTTAGAGTTAGGGTTAGGGTGAGTGTTAGGATTAGGGTTAGGTTTATTGTTATGTAACGGTTCGAGTTTGGATAAGGGTTAGGTTTAGTGTTAGGATTAGGTTTATTGTTAGTGTTAGGTTTATTGTTATGGTTATAGTTGGAGTAAGTGTTGGGGTCAGTGTTAATGTTAGGGTTATTTGGGTAAGGATTGCGTTCTGGTTATGGTTAGGTTTAATTTTAGAGTTCGGGTTCGGGATAGGTTTATGGTTAGTATTTGGGTTAGCATTAGTTTAGAGTTAGGGTTAGTGTTAAGATTAGGGTTAGAGTTAGGGTTAGGTTAGGGTTAGGTTTAGTGTTATGTTAGTGTTAGGTTTTGGTTTATGGTTAGGATAAATGTTCACGTTAGGGTAAGGTTTAACGTTTTGGTAAGGGTTAGGGTTAGATTTAGAGTTAGGGTTAGGGTTAGGGTTAGTGTTAAGGGTAGGGTTTGGTTTATGTTTAGGGTTAGAGTTAGTGTTAGGGTTACTTTTAGTATTTATATTATGGTTAGAGTTTTTTGTTACGATTAAGCTTACTTTTAGGATTAGGGTTTGTGTTAGGGTTTTGGATAGGGTTAGGGTTTCGGTTATGGTTAGGATTCAGGATAGGGTTAGGGTTAGGTTTGGGTTAGGGTTTCTTTAGGCTTAGATTTGGAATAAGGGTTACAGTTAGGGTTAGAGTTAGTGTTAATTTTATGGTTACTGTTAGGGTTAAAGTTAGTTTTAGGGTTAGGGCTAAGGTTAGGTTAGGTTTAGGGTTATGGTTAGTTTTAGGGTTTGTGTCAGATTTAGATGTGGTTTAGGGTTAGCATTATTTTTACTATTAGGTTGAGGGATAGATATAGAGTTAGGGTTAGTGTTATGGTTTGGATTAGGGTTAGCGTTATTTTAGTGTTAGGGTTAGGGATAAGGTTATGTGTAGGATTAGCATTAAGGTTAGTTTTTGGGTAGGGGTTAGTGTTAAGTTTAGTGTTAGAGTTTGTGTTAAGATTTTGATTAGTGTTAGGTTTAGGGTAAACATAGGATGAGTGTTATGTTTAGGGTTTGGTTTAGGTTTAGGGTTAGTGTTAATGTTAGGATAGGAGTTAGGATTAGTTTTATTGTTAGGGTTAGTGTTAGGGTGAGCAATAGGTTTAGGGATAGTTTTAAGGTAGTGTTAGGGTTAGGGTTAGACTTAGAGTGATAGATAGGTTTAGGGTTAGTGTTATGGTAAGTGTTAGAATTAGAATTAGACTTAGGGTTAGTGTAAATGTTAGGGTTAGTTTTAGGGTTAGGTTTAGGTTGAGTTTTAGAGATAAGTGTAGGGTTAGGGTTAGTTTTAGTGTTTAGTGGTATTGTTAGGGTTAGTGTTTTTGTTAGCTTTAGGCTTAGGATAGGTTTTGTGTTAGGGCTAAGAGTTAGGGTTTGTGTTAAATTAGATTTAGTATTAGGGTAACGGTTAGGGTTAGGGTGAGGGTTAGGGTTAGTGTAAGTTTTATGTTTAGGGTAAGTTTTAGGGTGAGGGTTAGATTTATGTTTAGAATTAGTGTTAGGGTTGATGTTACGAATAGGGTTAGTGTAAGGGTTACACATAGATTTAGGATTAGAGTTAGAGTTAGGGATAGGGTTAGGGTGTGTTAAGTTTAGTGTTACAGTTAGTGTTAGGTTTATGTTTCGGGTTAGGGTTAGTTTTAGGGATCATTTTAGGGTGAGTTTAAGAGTTAAAATTAGGGTTAGTGTTACTGTTAGTGTCAGGGTTAGTGTTAGAATTAGTGTTAGGGTTAGGGTTATGGTTTGTGTTAGGTTGAGGGTTAGGGTTAGGGTTGGGGTTGCATTAGAGTTAGGGTTATGGTTGGATTAGGTTTAGAATTAGGGTTAAGTTTAGGGTTAGGGTTAGTGTTAGTGTTAGGGTTAGGTGTTGTGTTATGTTTAGGTTTAGGGTAAGTGTTAGGTTAGGTTTATTGTTAGGATTTGGGTTAAGTTTAGGGGTTAGTGTTAGTATTAGGGTTTGTTTTAGGGTTAGGGTTAGTATTAGGGTTAGGGTTTGGGTTAGGGTTAGTGTTAGGGTTAGCATTAGATTTAGGATTAGTGATAGGGTTAGGTTTAGGGTTAGTTTTAGTGTTAGTGTTGGGGTTCATGTTAGGGGTTATGGTTTAGGTTAGTGTTAATTTTAGAGTTAGGTTTAGGGTTAGGTTTAGCAA
This sequence comes from Marmota flaviventris, assembly GCF_047511675.1. Classification (NCBI taxonomy): domain Eukaryota; kingdom Metazoa; phylum Chordata; class Mammalia; order Rodentia; family Sciuridae; genus Marmota; species Marmota flaviventris. The sequence continues at coordinate 67,437 of NW_027288251.1, forward strand.
TTGTGTTAGGGTTAAGGAGAGTTTTAGTGTTAGGTTTAGTGTAAGGTTTAGGTTAGTGGTAGTGTTATGTGTAGAGCTAGGGTTCAAGTTATGGTTAGTTAGGGTTTGCGTTAGGGTTAGAATTTGGGTTAGGGTTTGTGTTAGGGTTAGTGTTAAGTTTAGCATTAGGTGTAGGATTAAAGATAGGGTGAGGGTTAGTGTTAGTTTTAGTGTTAGGATTAGGGATAGGGTTCATGTAAGTGTTATGGTTATTGATATGTTTTGTGTTAGGTTAAGGTTAGTGATAGGGTTTGTGTTAGTTTTAGGTTTAGAATAAGTGTTATATTAGGTTTAGGGTTAGAATTAGGATTAGGTGTCAGGATACAGTTAGGTTTAAAATTAAGGTTAGATTTAGGTTTAGTGTTAGGGTTAGGGTTATGGTAAGGGTTAGATTTTGTCTCATGGTTAGTGTTATTGCTAAGTTTAGAGTTAGGTTTATAGTTCTAGTTATGGTAAATTTTAGGGTTAGGTTAAGTGTTAGTGTTGGGTTTTTGTAGGGTTTAGTTTTATGGAAAGTGGAAAGTGTTAGAGTTAGTATTAGTGTTAGGGTTTGGGTTAAGGTTAGAGTTATGGTTAGGGTTAATGTTAGGGTTAGAGTTAGGGTTAGGTATAGTGTTAGGTTTAGGAATAGGTTTAGTGTTAGTGTTAAAGTTAGGGTTAGATTTAGTGTTAGTATTATGGTTAGGTTTAGGTTTAGGGTTAAGGTTTTTGTCAGGATTAATGTTAGGGTTTGTGTTAGGTTTAGGTTTAGGGAAAGTGTTAGATTATTTTCATGGTTAGGATTAGGGTTATAGTTAGGGTTAGTGTTAGTGTTAGGGTTTGTGTATGGGTTATGTTTAGGGTTAGTATTAGGGTTATGTTTTGTGTTAGGGTTAGTGGTAGGGTTAGCATTATGTTTAGGATTAGTGATAGGGGTTAGGGTTAGTTTTAGTTTTAGGATAGGGTTAGGGTTCATGTTAGGGTTATGTTTAGGGTTAGTGTTTATGTTAGAGTTAGGGTTAGGGTTAGGTTTAGCAATAGTGTTAGGGATATGGAGAGGTTTAGTGTTAGTGTTAGTGTTAGGGTTAGGGTTAGTGTTATGTGTAGTGCAAGGGTTCATGTTAGGGTTAGTGATAAGGTTAGCGTTCGTGTTAGGTTTAGGGTTATAGTTAGGTTTAGCATTAGGTTTAGGATTAGTTTAAGTGTTAGTGATAGTGTTAGGGTTTGGTTTAGGATTAGGTTTATGGATTAGGTAAGGTTTGAGTTAGGGTTAGTGTTAGGGTTATGGTTAGGGTTAGATTTTGTCTTAGGTGATTTTTATGTTTAAGGTTAGAGTTAGGGTTAGTGTTCGGGTTAGGGTAAGTTTCAGGATTAGGTAAAGGGTTAGTGCTAGTTTTTTTTTTTTGTTTTATTCAGTTTTAGGAAAGGGTAAATGTTAGTGTTAGTTTTAGGGTTTGGTTTAATATTAGGGTTATAGTTAGGGTTAGTGTTAGGAGTAGGGTTATGCTTAGAAATAGTGTTAGGTTTAGGAATAGGTTTAGGGTTAGTGTTAGCATTAGGGTTAGATTTAGCTTTAGTGTTATGGTTACTTTTAGGGTTGGGGTTAGGTTTGGTGTTAGGGTTAGTGTTAGATTAAATGTTATTGTACGGATTAGGGTTAGGATCCGTGTTAGGGTTTGGGTTAGGGTTTCAGTTAGGGTAAAGTTTTGGGTTAGCATTATGGTTAGGGTTAAAGTTCAGATTAGTGTTTGGTTCAGGGTTAGTGTTAGTGTTAAAGTTTGCATTAGAATTAGTGTTATTGTTAGTGTTAGGATTAGGTTTACAGTTAGTGTTGGGTTGGGATTAGTTATAAGGATAGGGTTAGGGTTAAGGTTAAGGTTATGTTTACATTTAGGGTTAGTGTTAGACTTAGGGTTAGGGTTAATGTTAGGGTTATGTTTAGTGTAAGTTTTAGGGTTAGGGGTAGATTTAGGTTTGGTGTTAGTGTTTGTGTTAGGGTTAGTGTTAGGGTTATGTTTAGGTTTAAAATTATGGTTAGGGTTAGGTTTAGTGTTATATTTAAGATTAGGTTTAAGGATAGGGTTAGTGTTAGTGTTAGAGTTAGGTTTAGATTTAGGGTTAGAGTTAGGGTTAGCGTTAGGCTGAGGATTAGGGTTAGTTTTAGGTTTGGTGTTAAGGTTAGGGTTAGTGTCGGTGTTAGTTTTATTATTAGAGTTATGTTTGGTGTTAGTTTTAGGGTTATTGTTAGGTTTTGGGTTAGGATTATTGTTTGGCTTAGGGTAAGGTTTAGGGTTATGTTTTCTGTTAGGTTTAGGGTTATGGTTAGGGTTAGCGTTAGGTTTAGGCTTTGGGTTAAATTTATGGTTGGGGTTAGAAATAGGGTTAGTGTTCATGTTTGTTTTAGGTTTAGGGTTAGTGTTACATTTAGGATTAGGGTTAACGTTAGGATTAGGGTTAGGGTTATTGTTAGGTTTAGGGTTAGGGATAGGTTTAGTATTAGGTTTAGGGTTATGGTTTGTGTTAGGGTTAAGGTTAGGGTTAGTGTTAGTGTTAGGGTTATGGATAAGATTAGGTTTAGTGTTAGGATTAGCTTTAATGTTAGGGTTTTCATTAGGGTTAGTGTTAGGGTTAGTTTTAGTGTTAGGGTTAGTGTTAGGTTTAGGATTATTTTTATTGTTTGGGTTAGGGTTATTGTCACGGTTATGTTTAGTTTTAGTTTTATTGATAGGGTTCTGGTTCATCTTAAGGTTAGTGTTAGGTTTAATGTTAGTGCTAGGGTTAGTGTTAGGGTTAGTTTTAGGGTTCCGTTTAGTGTTATGGTTATGGTTTTGGTTAGGGTTAAAATTAGGGTTAGTGTTAGGTACAGTAAATGTTTTAGTGTAAGTGTTAGTGTTAGGGTTAAGTTTAGGTTTAGTGTAGTAAATAGGGAAAGGGATACACTTAGGGTTAGTGTTACAGAAAAGGTTACTGTTAGGGTTAGTGTTATGGTAAATGTTAGGATTTGGGTTACGTGTTATGGTTAGTTTAAGTTTTAGGTTTAGTGTTAGGGTTAGGTTTAGATTTAGAGTTAGATTTTGGTTTAGTGTTAGTGTTAGGGTAAGGTTTAGGATTAGGGTTAGGTTAAGTGTTATGGTTAGTTTTAGGATAAGTGTTAGGGTTAGGGTTAGGGTTAGGGGTTATGTTTGGGGTACGTTTAGGTTTAGGATTAGGTTTATGTATAAAATTAGGGTTAGAATTAGGGTTAGGTTAGGGTTAGATAAGTGTCACAGGTATGGTTAGGGTTACTGTTAGTGTTAGCTTTAGGTTTTGGTTTAGGGTTAGGATTAGGGTTAGGGTTAGGATTAGGGTTAGGGTTAGGGTTAGGTCAGTGATAGGCTTATGTTTGGAGTTAATGTTAGTTTTAGATCTAGGGTTTGGGTAAGAGTTAGGGTTAGGTTCGGGTTTTGGTTAGTGTTAGGGTTAGTGTTAGGATTAGGTTTATGGTTAGTTTTAATGTACAGTAAGTGTTAGGATAGGTTTAGAGGTAGGATTAGTGTTAGGTTTAGTGTTAGTGTTAGTGTTAGTTTTGCATTAGGAGTTGGGTTAGGGTTAGTTTTAGTTTTAGTGTTAGGGTTTGTCTTAGGGTTACTGTTAGGGTTAGGATTAGATTTAGGATTAGTGTTAGGGTTAGTATTAGATTTAGGATTAATGTTATGGTTAGGGTTCATGTTAGGGTTAGGTTTAGTGTTAGGGTTAGGTTTAGTGTTAAGTTTAGGGTTAGGTTTAGTGTTAGGGTTAGGGTTATGGTTAGGTTTAGAGTTAGTGTTAGGGTTAGGTTTAGGTTTAGCAATAGTATTAGATTCGGCATAGGTTTATGTTTAGTGTTAGGGTTAAGTTTATGGTGAGTGTTAGTGTTATGTTTAGGGTTAGGTTTAGGATAGGATTAGTTTTAGGATTAACCTTAGGATTAGGTTAGTTTTAGTGTTAGGGTTAGCATTATGGTTAGGTTTATGGTTAGTTTTAGTGATAATGTTAGGATTACGTTTAGTGTTAGGATTAAGGTTATGGTTAGGTTTAGGTTAAGTGTTAGGTTTAGTGTTTGGTTAGGTTTATTTTAATGTTTGGGTTAGGGTAAGATTTAGGTTTAGGTTAAAAATTAGGGTTACATTTAGTGTTAAGTTTAGGTTTAGGGTTAGTTTTAGAGTTATGTTAGGGTTTGGGTTAAGATTAGTGTGTTAGTGTTAGGATTACAATTAGTGTTAGGGTTTGTGTTATGGTTAGGATTATTTCTAGGTTCAGATTTACAGTTAAAATTAGGGTTAGGTTTAGCTTTAGTTTTAAGGTTAGTGTTGGGGATAGGTTTAGTTTTCGGTTTAATGTTAGGGTTTGGGTTAAAGTTTGTATTAGGGTTAGGTTTTGTTTTCAAATGACCTTTAGCATTAGAGTTAGCGTTAGGATTAGTGTTAGTGTTAGGTTTTGCGTTAGGGTTAGTGTTAGGGTTAGCTTTGCAGTTAGGTTTAGTGTTAGGTTTTCTGCTAGGTTTAGAGTGAGGGTTAGTGTTAGTGTTAGGGTTAATGTTAGGTTTAGGGTTAGTTTTAGGGCTAGGGTTAGGGTTAGCTTTAGTGTTAGATTTAGGGTTAAGGTTTGTTATACTGATAGTGTTGAATTATGGTTAGGTTTAGTGTTAGGGTTAGGCTTAGGGTTAGTGTTAAATTTAGGATTAGTGTTAGGTTGAGGGTTAGGTTAATGGTAAGGTTTAGTGATAGGTTTAGGGTTAGGTTTAGGGTTAGTATTAGGTAAGAGTTAGAATTATTTTTAGGGTAATGATTAGGATTAGGTTCATGGTTAGTTTTAGAATTAGGGTGAGGATCAGGATTAGGGATCAAGTTAGGTTTAAGGTTAGTTTAAGATTTAGGATTAGGGTTAGCATTAGAGTAAGTGTTAGGGTCAGTGTTAGGGTTAGGGTTATGATTTTTGTTAGATTGAGGGTTAGGGTTAGGTTTTCAGTTGGGGTTAGGTTTAGTGTTTCATTTAGATTAGGGTTGGAGTTAGGGTTAGTGTTAGGTTTATTGTTATGGTTAAGGGTAGGGTTAGGGTTAGTGTTACAAGCAGGGTTAGGATTAAAGTTAGTGTTAGGGTTAGGGTTTGGGTGAGGGTTAGTGTTAAAGTTAGGTTTAGGGTTAGGGTTATGGTTAGGGTTAATGATAGGATTAGGGTGAGGTTTAGAGTTAGTATTTGATAAGGGTTGGGGTTATTGTTAGGTTACTAGTTAAGGTTAGGTTTAGGGTTAGTTTTAGAATTAGGGTGAGGTTCACAGATAGGGATCTGGTTAGGGTTAGTGTTAGTTTAAGAGTTAGGATTAGGGTAATGTTACTGTTAGTGTTAGGGTTAGTGTTAGAGTTAGTGTTAGGGTTAAGATTATGGTTTTTGTTATGTTGATGGTGAGGTTTAGTGTTTGGGTTTGGGTTAGAATTAGGGTTATGGTTGGATTAGGTTTAGAGTTAGGGTTAAGTATAGGGTTAGGGTAAGGGTAAGGGTTAAGAATAGTTTTAGGCTAAGAGTTAGGGTTAGTGCTAGGGTTAGGGTTCAGATTAGGGTTAGGATTAATGTTAGAGATAGGGTTAGGATTAGGGTTAGGGTTAGGTTTCGTTACAGTGTTTGATTTAGGGTTAGGTTTAGTTTTAGGGTTAGCTATAGGGTTAAGTTTCCTGTAAGTTTTATGGTCCATAGTAGGGTTTGTGTTAGGTTTAGGGTTAGAGTTAGGGTTAGGGTTTGTTTTTGATTTAGGGTTAGGGTTAAGTTTAGTGTTAGTGTTATGGTTAAGGTTAGGGTTAAGGTTAGTGTTAGGGTGAGAATTAGGGTTAGGTTTAGGGTTAGGGTTCATATTAGGTTTTGGGTTAGGTTTAGTGTTAGTGTTAGGGTTAGGGTTAGTGTTAGTGTTAGCTTTACGGTTAGGGATAGGATTAGGCTGAGTTTTAGGGTTAGGGTTAATATTATGGTTAGTGTTACAATTCAGGTTATGGTTAAGATTAAAGTTAGTGTTATGTTTAGAGTTAGGTTTGAATTAGTTTAGGGTAATAGTGTTAGGGTTAGGGTTAGGTAAGGGTTAGGGTTAGGTTAAGTTGGGTAAGGGTTGTGGGTTGAGTTATAATTTGCGTTAAGGGTAGGGTTAGGGTTAGTGTTTGTGTTAGGTGTAGGGTTAGGGTTAGTGTTTGTGTTAGGTGTAGGGTTAGGTTGTCACTTTGTGTTAAGATTACTCTTAGGGTTAGGGTCCATGTTAGGGTTAGGGCTAGGTTTAGTGTTAAGGTTAGGTGTAAGTTTTTGGTTATGGTTAGGTTTAGGGTTAGGATTAGTGTTTTGTTTAGGGTTAGAGTTAATTTTAGGAGTTTTGTTTTGGTTGGGGTTAGAGATAGTGTTATGGATAGCGTTAGGTTTAGGATGAGGTTTAGAGTAAGGGTTAGGGTTAGGGTTATGGTTAGGATTAGAGTTATATTTAGTCTTATGTTTAGGGTTAGTGTTAGGTTTAGGGTTAAGATTAGGGTTAGTGTTAGTGTTTTGGTTAGGATTAGGTACAGGGTTAGGGTTAGTTTTATTGTAAGGGTTTGTGTTACCGTTAAGGTTAGGATTAGAGTTAGGGTTAATGTTACGATTAGGGTTAGGTTTTGAGTTAGGGTTAGTGTTAGAGTAAGGGTTAGAGATAGGGTTATGGTTATTTTTATGGTTTGGGTTAGGGTTAGAGTAAGTTTTAGCGTTAGGGTTAGGGTTAGTGTTAGGTGTAAGGTTAGAATTAGGGTTAGTGTTCATGTTTTGGTTAGAATTAGGTTTAGTGGTCATTGTTAGTGTGGAGATTGGGTTAGTGTTTGTGTGGTTAGGTTAAGGTTAGATAGTGTTAGGTTTAGGCTTAAGATTAGTGTTAGTGTTAGGTTAGGTTTAGATTAGGTATGGGTTTAGGGTTAGTTGGTTGGGTTAGCATTAGAGTTAAGTTTAGGGTTAGTGTTACGTTTAGGGTTAGGGTTAGGATAAGTGTTGGGTTTAGGTTTAGGTCTAGGGTTAATGTAAGTCATACTGTTTGGTTTAGAGTTAGAGTAAGGTTTAGTGTTAGGTTTAGGGTTAGTGTTCGGATTTGGGTTAGGGTTAGGTTTCCAGTTAGGGTTAGGTTTAGTGTCAGAGTTAGGGTTAGGGTTAGGTTTACGGATAGTGTTTGAGTTACTGTTACAGTTAGGGTTATTGTTTGTGTTAGGGTTAGGTTTAGGGTTAGGATTTGTGTTAGGTTTAGGTTTAGGGTTATGGTTGGATTTTAGGTTTTGTGTTAATGTTAGGGTTAGGGTTAGGGTTAGTGTTAGTTTAAAAATTAGGGTTAGTGTTAAAATTAGGTTTAGTGTTAGGGTTATGTTTAGGGTTGTGACATGGTTCGGTTTATGGTTAGGGTTACCATTAGAGATAGATTTAGGTTTAGTGTTTGGGTATTGTTAAAGTTAGGGTTAGGATTAGGTAAATATTATGGTTAGAGTTAGGTTAGGATTAGTATTATGGTTTGGGTTAGGGTTTCTGTTATGCTTACGTTTAGGATTAGGGACAAGGTTAAGGTTATGGTTATGGTTTGGGTTAGGGTTCGTGTTAGGTTTAGGGTTAGTGTTAGTGTAAGGTTAAGGGTTAGGGTTAATGTTAAGTTTAGGGCTAGGTTTAGGGTTAGGATTAGTGTTAGGTTTAGGGTTAGATTTATGATTAGTGTTAGGGTTAGGGTAAGTATTATGGTTAGGCTTTAGATTAGGGTTAGGGTTATGGATAGGTTAAAATTAGGGTTACGGATAGGTTAATATTAGGGTTTGTTTTAGGCTTAGTGTAAGGGTTAGGTTAGGGTTACTGTTAGGTTTATGTTTAGTGTGAGGTTTAGACTTAGGTTTAGGGTTATTGATAGGGTTAGGGCTAGGGTTAGGGTAAGAGTTAGTGTTAGGGTTTGGTTTAGTGTTAGGGTTAGTTTCAGGTTAGATTTATAATTAAGATTAGGGTTAGGGTTATGTTTACGGTTAATTTTAGGGTTCAGGGTAGAGTTCTTTTTAGGGTTAGGGTCATGGTTAGTGTTATTTTTATGGTTAGGATTTGGTATATGTAAGGTGTAGTTTTAATGTTTGGGTTAAGGTTAGGATTAGGGTTAATGTTAGGGTTAGTTTTAGTGTAAATTTAGCGTTTGATTAGGGTTAAGTTAGGGTAGGGTTATGATTAAGTTTAGAGTTTATGTTCTGGTTAGTGTTAGGTTTAGGATTAGGGTTTGTGTTGCGGTTAGGATTAGGGTTAGTATTAGTGTTAGTGATAGTGTTAGGGTTACATTTAGGGTTAATGTTAGGTTTAGGTTCAGTGTTAAATTAAGGGTTAGGTTTAGGGTTATAATTAGTGTTAGTGTTAGGGTTAGGGTTGGGTGAGTGTTTGGGTTAGGGTTGGTGTTAGAATTAGGGTTAAGTTACGGTTAGGGTTAGGGTTAGGTTAAGGGTTAGGGTAAGGGTTAGGGTTAGTGTTAGGTGTGGGGTTATGTTTGGGTTTAGGGTTTGTGCTTATGATAGGGTTAGGGTTAGATTTATTTTAGGGTAGGGTTGGCTTAGGGTTCGTGTTAGGGTTAGAGTTAGGGTTACTGTTAGGTTTAGCTTTAGATTTAGTGTTAGGGTTGCAGTTAGGGTAAGCATTAGTGTTTGGTTTAGCATTATAATTAGGTTTAGTGTTAGAGTTAGGGTTAGTATTAGGGTTAATGTCAAGTTTAGAGTTTGATTTAGTTTTAATGTAAGGGTTAGGGTTAGAGATAGAATCATGGTTTGGGTTAATTTTAGCGTTAGGTTAGGGTTCGGTTTAGGTTTCAGGTTATGATTAGGGTTGATGTTATTGTTAGGGTAGGGGTTACTGTTAGGGTTAGGTAATGGTTAGGGTTAGGGTTAGGGTTAGTGTTATGCTTTGGATTAGGGTAAGGCTTATGGTTAGGATTATGGTTAGTGTTATTTTTGGGGATAGGGTTAGGGTTTGTGTTAGGGTTACATTTACAGTTAGGTTTAGTGTTAGGGTTAGGTTTAGGGTAAGGGTTAGTGTTACTGTTACAGTTAGGGTTACAGTTTGTGTTAGAGTTAGGGTTAGGGTTAGTTTTATGGTAAGGGCTATGGTTACTTTAGGGTTAGGGTTAGAGTTCATGTTAGAGTTAGGGTTAGGGGTAGTGTAATGTTTAGGGAAAGTTTTAGGGTTAGTTTTAGTGTTAAAGTTAGTGTTTGGGTTAGGTATAAGGTTAAGGTAATGGTGAGATTTAGGGTTAGGTTTTGAGTTAGTGTTAGCGTTAGATTAGTGTTAGGGTTAGGGTAAGTTTATTGTTAGGTTATGGTTTGGGTTAGGTTTTTTGTTATGCTTATGGTTAGGTTAAAATTAAGGTTAGTGTTAGTGTTAATGTTCGTGGGGTTAGGTTTAGGTTAGTGTTAGTGTTAGGGTTATGTTTAAGGTAAGGTTTAGGTTTAGGGTTAGGGTTATGATTAGAGTTAGTGTTATTGTTAGGGTTAGGGTTTCGGTGAGTGTTAGGCTTAGGGTTAGAGTTAGGGCTAAAGTTAGTGTTAGGTTTAAGATTACAGTTATGATTATGATTAGGGTTAGGGTTAGATATAGGGTTTGGAATAAGTTAGGGTGAGGTTTATGTTAGGTTTAGTGTTAGTGTTAGGGCTAGTTTGGGGTTATGGTTCATGTTAAAGTTAGGTTTAGGGTTAGGTTTAGGGTTAGAGTTGTGTTATGGTTAGGGTTAGGGTTAGGATTAATGTTAGGGTTAGTATTAGAGTTAGGGTTAGGTTTCGTGTTAGTGTTAGGTTTAAGGTTAGTGTTAGGTTTAGTTTTAAGTCTAGGGTTAGTGCTTTAGTTAAAGTTAGGGTCAGGGATAGTGTTAGGGTACGGATAGGTTTAGGGTTAGTGTTAGTGTTAGGCCTTGTGTTAGGGTTAGAGTTATTGTTAGGGTTATGTTTAGGGTTAGTTTTATGTTTAGGGTTAGGTTTATGGTGAGCTTTAAGGTGAGTGTAAGGGTTAGGGTTAGGGATAGTTTTAGTGTTAGGTATAGGGATCATGATAGCTTGAGGTTAGTGTTAGGGATAGGGTAGGTTTTGGGTTTCATTTAGTGTTAGTGTTATGGTTAGTATTTGGGATATTTCTAGGATTAGGGATAGGTTTAGGGTTAGGACAAGGGTTAGGTTTAGGGTTAATGTTATTGTTACGGTTAGGGTTAGTGTTAGGGTTAGTTTTAGAGTTAGAATTAGGGTTATGGTTAGTGTTAGTTTTAGGTTTAGGGTTAGAGTTAGGGTTTGGGTGAGTTTTAGGGTTAGTTTTAGAGTTAGACTTTGGGTTAGGGTTAGTGTTAATATTAATTTAAGGTTCAGGGATATGTTTTCGGTTAGGGTAAGGTTTAAGTTTAGGGTTTCTGTTAGGGTTAGTGATAGGATTAGGGTTAGGTTTATGGTAACAATTAGAGTTAGAATGAGGCTTAGCATTAGGTTTAGGTTTAGTTTTAGGGTTACGGCAAGAATAGGGTTTGTCTTATTGTTAGGGTTAGTGTTAGGTTTAGGTTTAGGGTAAGGGTTTTTGTTAGGGTTAGTGTTAGTGTGAGGCTTCTGGTTAGGGATATGTTTAGTGTTACTTTTAGGGTTAGAGTTAGGGCTAGAATTAGTGTTACAGTAGGTTTAGGGTTTGGTTAATGTGAAGATTAGGGTTAGGGTTAGGTTTAAGGTTCGTTTTTGGGTTAGGGTTAGGTTTAGTGTTCGGGTTAGGGTTAAAGTTTGCTATAGAATTAGTGATACGGTTAAGGTTATGATTAGTGTTAGGTTAGAGTTAGGGTAAGAATTACAGTTTGTGTAAGGGTAAGGTTTAGGTTTGGGTTTTCTGTAAGGGTTATTGTTAAAAGATAGGTATAATATCAGGGATAGGGTTAGGTTTACTGTTATGTTTAGAGTTATGTTTAGGTTTAGGATTAGTTTTTGAGTTATTGTTATATATAGGCTTAGGGTGAGTGTTAGGCTTAGAGTTAGGGTTAGTGTTACAGTTAGGGCTATGGTTAGGAAGAGGGTTACAGTGAGGTATAGGGTTAGGGTTAGGGTTAGATTTATGATTACAGGTAGTTTAGGTATAGTGTTAGGGTTAGTGTTAGGGTTACTCTTAGTGTTAGTGTTATGGTTAGGGTTAGTGACAAAGTTAGTGTTTGGTTTAGGGTTATTGTTAGATTAGGGTTACGGTTAGTGTTAAGGAGAGTATTCATGTTAGGGTTAGGGTCATGATTAAATAAAAGATAGGGTTAGTGTTAAGTTATGGTTAGGAATATGCTTTGTTATAGGGTTTGTGTTAGGTTTATGGTTAGGGTGTTAGGGTTACATTAGGTTAATTGTTAGGGTTAGGGTTACATGTAGTGTTATGGTTAGTTTGAGGGTTAGGTTTAGGTTTAGTGTTAGGTTTATGGTTAGTTTTAGGGTAAGTGTTAGGGTTAGGATTAGTGTTATTGTTAGGTTTAGGTTTAGGGTTAGTGCTAGGTTTACGGTTATGTTTAGGATTCATGTTAGGCTTAGGTTTAGGGTTAGCATTAGGGTTAGGGTTAGTGTTAGGTTTAGGGTTAGAGTTATGGTGAGTTTTAATGTTAGTATTAGGGTTAGGATTAGGGTTAGGATTAAGGTTAGTTTTATGGTTAGTGGTTAGTTTAATTGTTAGTGTTAGGGTTAGGGTTAGGGCTAAATTTAGGGTTAGTATTATGGTTAGGGTAAGTGTTATGGTTAGATTTAGGGTTAGGATTAGTGTTAGGTTTACAGATATGGTTAGGATTCATGTTAGGTTTAGGGTTACGGTTAGTTTTAGGGTTAGGTTTAGGTTTAGGGTTAGGGTTAGGGTTAGTGTTACATTTAGGATATGGTTAGGTTTAGGATTATTTTTTGGGTTAGTGTTAGACTTAAACTTAAGATTAGTGTAGGTTAGAGTTAGAGTTAGTTTTAAGGTAAGAGTTTGGCTTATGGTGAACCTTAGCATTAATTTTAGGTTTGGGTTAGGTTTAGGGTTTGAGTAAGTGTTAGGGTTAGGGATAGACTTAGGTTTAGCTTTATTGTTAGTATTAGGGTTAGATTTAGGTTAAGGAATAGGGTTTGTGTTCGAGTTAAAGTTACTGTTAGGGTTAGGGTTTTTGTTAGGGTTAGGTTTAGGGTTAGTGTTAGGGTTAGGGCTAAGGTTAATGTTAGTGTTAGGGTTAGGTTTAGGATTAGGTTAAGTTTAGGGTTATTATTTTTGTTATGGTCAGGGTTAGTTTTAGCTTTAGGGATAGAGTTAGGATTAGTGTTGGTGACACATTAAGGATAGGGTTAGATTTAGATTAGAGATAAGGTAAGGATTAGGGTTAGGGTTAGGTTTAGGGTTAGGATTAGTGTTATGGTTAGGATTAGGTTTAAAGTTAGGGTTTGTGTTAGGGTAAGAGATAAGATAAGGTATAGGGTAAGGATTTGGGTAAGGTTTATGTTTAGGTTTAGGGTTACAGTTAAAATTAGTGTTAGTAGGTTTAGGGTTAGGGTTAATGTTAGGGTTAGGGTTAGGGTTAGTGTTAGGGTTAGGGTTAGGATTTGTTTTAGGGTTATTAGGATTATATTTAAGGTTCTGGTTATGGTTAGGATTAATGTTATGGTTAGGGTTAGGTGAGTTAGGGTTCAAGATAGGTTTAGGGTTAGGTTTAGAGTTAAGGTTAGTGTAGGATTAGGTTTAGGTTAGGGTTACATTTAAGTTTAGGGTTCATGATAGTGTTAAGTTTAGGGTTACTGTCAGCTTTAGTTTTAAACTTAGGGTTAGGGTTAGTGTTAGTTTAGGGTTATGGTTAGTATTATGTTTAAGGTTTGTGTTAGAATTAGGGTTAGATTTAGGGTTAGCTTATGGTTAAAATTAAAGTGAGGGTAGAGTTAAGCTTAGGATTAGGGTTATTGTTAGTGTTATTGGTAGGGTTATGGTTATGATTAGTTTTAGGGTTAGGGTTAGAGTTAAAGTTAGGTTTAGTGTTAGTATTAGGGTTAGGTTTGCTGTTAGAGTTAGAGTTAGGGTTAGGGGTTATGGTTTGTGTTAGGTTTATGGTTATGTTTAGTGTTAGGTTACAGTTACGGTTAGGTTAGGTTTAGGGTAAAATTTTGGTTTAGGATTAGGGTTAAGGTTAGGGTTAGTATTAGTTTGAGGGTTAGGGTTCAGGTTAGTGTTAGGGTTAGATTTTATGTTAGTGATAGCTTTAAATTTAGGGTTTCTGTTGGGGTTACATTTAGAGTTATGGTTTCAGTTATAAAAGATTAGGATTAGGTTTAGAGTTAGGTTTAAGGTTAGATTTAGGTTAGCTTAGGGTTAGCATTAGGGTTAGTGTTAAGGTTAGGGTAACGGAGAGGTTTAAGTTTGGTGTTAGGGTTAGGTTTAGGGTTTGGGTTAAATTAGGGTTAGGGTGAAATTTATGGTTCATGTTAGGATTAAAATTAGGGTTTGTGTTAGGTTTAGGTATAGGTTTAGGGTTAGTGTTAGGGTTAGGTTTAGGGTTTGGGTTAAATTAGGGTTAGGGTGAAATTTATGGTTCATGTTAGGATTAAAATTAGGGTTTGTGTTAGGTTTAGGTATAGGTTTAGGGTTAGTGTTAGGGTAAGGTTTAGGGTTAGGGTTATATTTAGTGTTAGGTTTAGGGTTAGGTTTAGTGTTACTGTTAGGGTTAGGGTTTGGGTTAAATTATGATTAGGGTTAGATTTATGCTTTGTGTTAGAATTAAGTTTCGGGTTTTTGTTAGTTTTAGGTTTAGGGTAAGGTTTAGGGTTAGATTTAGTTTTAGGGTTAAGTTTAGAGTTAGGATTATATTTATTATTAGGGTTAGGGTTAGGGTTAGCGTTATGGTTAGGATTAGGGTTAGCATTAGAGTTAGGGTTAGTGCTAGGTTTAGGGTTAGGATTAGAGTTAGAGTTAGTGTTACATTTAAGACAAGGGATATGGTTAGGTTTAGGGTTTGGGTTAGGGTAAGTGTTAGGTTTAAGGTAAGGGTTAGGGTGAGGCTTAGGTTTACTTTCAGGGTGAGAGTTAGCTTTAGGGTTAGGATTAGGGTTGTGTTTAGAGTTAGGTTTAGGTTTAGGTTAGTGTTTAGGGTTAGTGTTCGGCTTAGGATTAGGGTAAAGGTTGGTGTTAGGTATAGGTTTAGGGTTAGTGTTAGGTTTTGGTTTAGAGTTAAGTTTAGGGTTAGGGTTATTGTTAGTGTTAGGTTAGTTTTAGGGTTAGTGTTAGGGTTAGAATTAGGGTTAGGTTTAGGTTTAGGATTATGTTAACTGTTTGGTTTATGGTTATGTTGAGGTCAGTGTTAGAGTTATGGTTAGAGTTAGGGTTTGCATTAGGGTTAGGGTGAGTGTTTGGATTATTGTTAAGATTAGGGTTAGGGTTAGGGTTATCGATAGTGTGTGTGTTTAAGTTATATTTAGGTTTAGGTTTAGTGTTAGTGTTTTAATTTGGATTAGTAATGGGTTTAGGGAGCAGGGTAGGTTTAGGGTTCAAGTGACCATTAGGGTTAGGGTTAGGTAAGGGTTAAGTTTAGGGTTAGGTTAGGTATAAAGTTATGGTTTGGTTTGGGTTTGTGTTAGTATTAGTATTAGGATTAGGGTTAGGGTTACATTAGGTTTAGGGATAGGGTGAAGATTAGGGTTAGGATTCGGATTAGGGTTAGGTTTAGGGTTATTGTTAGGGTTAGGTTTAGGGTTATATTTAGGTAAGGGTTAGATTTAGTGTTAGGGTTATGGTTAGGATAGGTTTAGATAGTTTTATGGTTAGTATTAGGGTTAGAGTGAGGCTTATGTTTAGTTTTAGGGTTACATTAGGGTTAGGGTTAGTGTTAGGGTTAGGCTTAGGGTTATGTTTAGGTAAGGGTTATGTTTAGGGTTAGGGTTACCATTAGGATAATGGTTAAGTTTAAAGTTATGGTTAAGTTTAATCTTAGGTTTCGTTTTAGTGTAAGGGTTAGTGCAAGAATTAGTGTTAGGGTTAGGGTTATCGTTTGTGATAGGGTTAGGTTTAGTTTTAGGGTTTGTGTTAGGGTTAGGTTTAGGATAGTTTTATGGTTAGAGTGATGCTTAGGGTTAGTTTTAGGGTTATGTTTAGGGTTAGGGTTAGTGTTAGGGTTAGGGTGAGAGTTAATGTTCGGTTTAGGGTATAGTTATGGTTGAGTTTACTGTTAGGTTTAGAGTTCGGGTTCGGGTTAGGGTTAGTATATGGTTACATGTAAGGTAAGGGTTAGTGTCAAGATTTGGGTTTTAATTAGTGTTAGTGTTAGAATTAGGGTTAGAGC
Organism: Marmota flaviventris; assembly: GCF_047511675.1. Taxonomy (NCBI): domain Eukaryota; kingdom Metazoa; phylum Chordata; class Mammalia; order Rodentia; family Sciuridae; genus Marmota; species Marmota flaviventris. Next base: position 82,747 of record NW_027288251.1, read on the forward strand.
TAGGGTAATGTAAGGATTAGGGTTAAGGTTAGGTTAGGGTTAATGTTATGGTTGGTGTTAGGGTTTTTTAGGGTTAGAATTAGGGTTTCATTAGGGTTAGGGGTAGAGTTAGGGTTATGGTTAGTATTAGTGTTAGGGTAAGGATTAGGTTTATGTTTATGTTTAATGTTAGTTTATGTTTAGGTTTAGGGTTAGTGTTATGGTTAGGGTAAGTTTTAGTTTTAGGGTTAGGGTTGGGGTTAGTTTTAGGATTAGGGTGAGGATTAGGTTTAGGGTGCGAATTATGTTTAGGGTTAGGGTTCAGGATAGGTTAGGGTTACTTTTTGTGTTAGGATTAGGGTTAGGGTTAATGTTTTGGTTAGGGTTAGAATTAGGTTTACTGTAAGTTTTAGCATTAGGGTTAGGGTTATGGTTACAATTAGTGTTAGTTTTAGTGTTAGGATTAGAATTAGGTTTATTTTTAGGGTTAGTGTTAGGTTTAGGGTTTGGGTTTGTGTTGGGGTTATGGTTAGTGTTATAGTTTGGGTTACAATAAGGGTTAGGGTTAGGGTTAGAGATAGGTTAGGTTTAGGTTTAGTATTAGGGTTAGGGTTACGATTAGGGTTAGGATTAGTGTTTGGGTTAGTGTTAGAGTAAGGAATAGAAATAGTTTTAGAATTATGGTTAGGGTTGGTGTTAGTGTTATGTTTAGGGTTAAGGTGAAACTTAAGGTTAATATTAGGTAGGGTTATGGTTAGGGTTGCTGTTTGTGTTAGGGTTAGGATTAGGTTTCGGTTTTGTGTTTGGGTTAGGTTTACAGTTAGGGTTAGGGTTATTGTTAGTGTTTGGATTAAGCTTATGGTTAGGTTTAGTGTTAGGGTTAGGGATAGTTTTAGGGTTATTGTTAATATTAGGTTTAGGTTTAACGTTTTTCTTACCATTAGGGTTAAGATTAGGGTATGGTTAGAGTTAGAGATGGGGATAGGGTTAGAGTTAGGGATAGGGTAATGGCTTGAGTTACTGTTAGGTTTTGGTTAGGGTTAGGTCTCGGTTATGGTTATGGTTAGGGTTAGGGTTTGTTATACAATTTTGTTTAGAGTTAGTTTTGGGGTTAGAATTACAGTTAGGTTAGGGTTAGATTAGTGTTAGGGTTAGGGTTAGGTTTAATATTACAGTTAGGGCTACAATTAGTGTGAACATATGTTTTAGGGCTTCAGTTAGGGTTATGGTAACAATTAGTGTTAATTTTAGTGTTAGGGTTTGGGTTAGGTTTTGGGTTAGTGTTAGGTTTAGGGTTAGGGTTTGTGTTGGGGTTAAGGATAGTGTTATGATAAGGGTTAGGATTAGGTTCAGAGATAGGTTAGAGTTAGGTTTAGGGTTAGTTTTAGGGTTAGGGTTAGGTTTAGGTTTAGTATTAGTGTTTGTTTTAGGGCTTATTTTAGGGTTAAATTAGGGATTGGTATAAGGTTTTTGTTAGGGTTAGCATTTGCGTTAGGTTTAGGTTTAGGGTTAGGATTAAATTTAGGGTTAGTGTTAGGTTTAGGGTTAGCGTTAGTGTTTGGAATAGGGTTATAGTTAGGTTTAGGTTTACTGGTAGTGTTAGGGTTATGTTAGGGTTACTTATAGGATTAGGTTTAGGGTTAGGGTTAGTGTGAGGGTGAGGTTTAGGGTTAGGTTTACAGTTAGGGTTAGGTATTAGGTTTCAATTGGGTTAAGGGTTAGCATTAGGTTTAGTGTCAGATTTTGGCTTAGGGTTAGGATTAGTGTTAGAATTGGTGTTATGATAGGGTTAGGGTTAGGGTTTGTTTGAGGGTTAGAGTTAGTGTTAGGGTTAGGGTTAAGGTAAGTGTTACTGTTAGGGTAAGTGTTAAGGTTATAATTTGTGTTAATGTTAGGGTTAGTGTTAGTGTTACTGTAAGGGTTGGAATTAGGGTTATGTTTAGAGTTACATTAGGACTAGGGTTAGTTTTAGGTAAAGGTTTCGGGTTAGGGTGAGGTTTAGGGTTAATGTTAAGGTTTGGGTTAGCTTTAGGGTTATGGTTAGGGTTGGGGTTACGGTTATGGATAGGATTAGGTTACGGTTTTGGATAGGGTTAGGTTAAGGTTAGTGTTTGGTTTAGATCTTGTGTTAGTGTTAGGTTAGTGTTAGTGTTAGGTTGAAGGTTAATGTTAGGGTTAGGTTCAGGTTAGGGTTAGGGTATGGGTTTGTGTTAGGGTTAGGATTAGAGTTAATGTTTGGTTTAGGTTTAGGGTGAGGGTTAGATTTAGGGTTAGGAATAATGTTAGTGTTAGGTTAGTTTTATGTTTAAGTTTAGGGTTAGTGTTAGGGTTTCTCTTACCCCAACGCTAACCCTATCTCTAACCCTAACTCGAAACCTAACTCTGAACCTAACACTAAGGTTAACCCTAACCATCACCCTAACACTAACACTAAACCTAACCATAACCCTATAACTAAAACTAACACTAACCCTAAGCCTCACTATAATTCTAATCCTAACCATAACCCTAAAACTAACCTTAACACTAAACATAATGCTAAACCTAAACTCAAACTAACGGTAACACTAACTCTAAAGCTAACCCGAATCCTAACCCTAAACCTAAACCTTTACTAAACTTAACAGTATACCTAAATGTAACCCTAACAATAATCCTAACCCTAAACCTAACACAAACTGTAACCCTCAAACTAATCCTAAGACTAAACCTAACTCTAACACTAACCCTAACCCTAACACGAAACCTAGCCCTAACCTTAACAATAACCCTAAACATAACACTAACACTAACCCTAAATCTAACCCTAACCCTAATACTAAACTCAACCCTAACCTTAACCCTGACAATAACCCTTAACCTAACACTAACTCTAACCCTAATACTAACTGTAAGGTAACCCTAAACCTAACCCTATCACAAAACCTAAACCTAAAATGAAACCTAACACAAACTATAACACTAACCCTAACACTAATTCCAACCCTAATCTGAAACTTAACCCTAACACTAACCCAAACCCTAACCCTAAATGCAACCCTAAGAATAACCCTTATGTTTAATCTAAATCAAACCCTAAACATAAACATAACACTAACCCTAAACTTAATCCTAAACTTAACACTAATCCTAACCTTAAACATAACCCTAAGAGTATCTCTAAACCTATCCCTAAACCTAACACTATACCCAACCCTAACACTAACCCTAACACTAACAGTATGCCTAACCCTAAAACTAACTCTAACACTAAGGATATCCCTAACCTTAAACCGAACACTAACACTAACCCTAAACCTAAAACTAACCCTAACACTAACCCTAACCCTAACCTACCCCAAACACTAACCCTAACCAAACACAATATTAAACACAACCCCAACCCAAAAACTAACCCGATCACAGTTACCCTAACCTTACGACGAACCCTAACCCAACCCTAACACTAACCCTATGACTAAACCTAGTTCAAATCCAAACACTAACAATAACACTAACCCTAATCGTAATCATACACGCAACTTTATTATAACACTTACCCTAAACCTAAAACACATCATAACACCAACACTAACACTAATCCTAAAACTAACCCTAACCCTAACACTAACCCTAACCCAACCATAACCTTAATTCTAACTTTAAACCTAACCCTAACTCCAACCCTAAACCTAACTAAAATTATAAGTCTAAACATAACCCTAAAACTAACACAAACACTAA